>NC_067235.1:20475000-20767500 GCF_019924925.1 Ctenopharyngodon idella | reverse complement strand
ATTAAAAAACATTTTTATTAATTGAAATAAAGCTGAAATAAAATGAAATATAAATATTAGATGAAAAACTTTTAAACTAAAAATACAATTGAAATTATTTAGAAATAATAATAAAAAAAATTAATAAAAATGTCAAAAGTACATAACCAAAGTACTAAAAATTAAACAAATTAAAATGAAAACTGAAAATATAAAAATAAAAGCCGTTCTAAAATAGCATTGATTGAGCGTATAATGGTATAATGACAATAAAGAGTCAATAAAAGGAAAAATCAATTGAAAAATCTACTATATAATGTGCCAATTTCTTATAAATGTTGATTTAATTTGATTTTGAAAACATATAGTATTTTCAAGACAATTTTTAATTTAACAACTCTAAAAATGTCATGTGGTGTAACCATCCAGTAATAAATATATATTTCTCTTCAGCATCAATCTCTTTTTAAACATATTTTTCAAGGTGAAAAGTAATTTTTACAACATATTATGAATTATTAATTCATAAGAACCATTACATTTTTTCTCGTGTCTACAAAGCCAAATTATATGTTAAAAGAGAATATGTATTTTTAATATACTTTTGAAATAAATTAATGACTAGGACAAAAAAAAGTGTCATGTCATTGACCCATCTACGAGAAACACAGAACCATGATACCCTTGATGGGAAAGGAGAAGGTTCATATTCTCTCAAACACAGGTCTGTAATGATGTAAACCAGGGGCAGCCTCAGGCCATGGGAGCCTTTAACACGAGCACTCCCTAATTTACGAGCAGATTCAGGGCAAAGAAGCTTTTAGAGCAGCTCTCAGCTGAGGGTAAGTGGTATCATCGTAGTAAAAGAGTGTCAGCTGATTATTTATGAAGCTTCGGGAGGTGCGTTGCCTTTTTTTTTATCTTGGCCTTTCACACCCACGATCATTTGAGCCTTTTGTCTTGCCAGGGGAAAGAGGAAAGATGAAACACGGTGGTTGATATCTTTCATCTCGCATCCCGTGATTACACCTTCCCTGTGGGCGTGTGTAAGACAGGCAGCGCAAATAGATTCATTATTTCGGCGGTGGCTGATTATTATTATTAGCTGGGTGGAAACTGATACACTGGGCTTGTCTCTGCCAGGGAGGCCTATCACTTATCATAAGGCTTTTCCCCAACGTCTCAGTAATGTTTTGGCAACCTGATAGCGTTGCCGCAACGCTGTAACAATATTATTCCGTGACGGGCACTCGCAGGGCCGTACGCTCACGTTAAGGTCAACCTGGTGTTTTTATTACGCTGTTGGTTTATGTGTGTACTGTAAATGGTTTTAACACCTCGAATTGTGAACATGGGGTATGTTATTGTTCCGATTGTGAACAAATCTGATCCGTACTCCCCTATGAAGACTGTGTGATGTAAGACAGGCATTACAAAATAAAAAAAACATCTGTGTTGTTTTGGTTCAGCACTTGTTCTTTCAAAAAATGTAAGAGTTCTTGTCACTTTTGCTCTAAACACTCTCCCTAGGTGGTCTACGCATCCAAGGCAGAAGTGTTTATTCACAAATATTTGCTGGTGAAGCATGCAAATGTGCAGACCTCCAACAGAATGAGTTTTTTTTCCAAACAAGAGTATAGTCTTACCTCTGTGATCTTTTATGTGTCATGCAGTGACGAGTTTTTTCTGCACATGGATGCCAAAGCGAGAAAGCCTGGGTTAGGTGCAAACTCCAGGAATTTGATAAAACCTTTTGAGAGGAAATCAATGAAAAATGACATATTTAACTGAAAGATAAAGCTTTATCTGCTTATTTGGCTTTATGTGTGAGCAAGTAAACCGTATACCTTAAATACAATGCAAGTAGGGTGATAGTTTTTGAAAAAGATGTTTTTGAAAGAAGTCTCTTATGCTCAGCAAGGCTGCATTTATTTGATCAAAAATACAGTAAAAACAGTAATATTGTGAAATATTATTACAAATTAAAATAGCTATTTTCTATATTAATATATTTTAAAATATATTGTATTTCTGGGATGGCAAAGCTGAATTTTCAGCAGCCATTTTTCCAGTCTCCAGTGTCACGTGATTCTTTAGAAAACATTCTAATATGTGATTTGGTGCTTAAGAAACATTTCTAATCATTGTCACAGTTGATAACGGTTGTGCTATTTATATTTTATTGAAAACTATGATACATTTTTTTTTTCAATATTCTTTGATGGATAGAAAGTTCAAAAGAAGAACATTTATTTGAAATAGAAATTTGTAACATTATAAATGTCTTTACTGTTATTTTTGATCAATTAAATGCGTTCTTGCTGAATCAAAGTATGAATTTCTTTAAAAAAAAAATTGAATGGTAGTGTAAGGTGACAAATCAATATTAATACATCTATCAGTCTGATATGTGAATATTAAATTATGATTTAACGTTTGCCTAATTAAGTAGTCCTACATAATTTGCTGAAAGGCACTGAAAGGCTAGCCATATTGGGGGCCGTTCACACAGGACATGATCTTGCTTTCAAAAACAGCAAGGTGCAGACACAAGATTGGAAAAAAAGCCTTGATGCATTTTTAAGTTAAAAGTACTTTTAACTTGCTACAGTGTCTTAAAAACACAGCAATCACAGTGTGAGATGGTGATAAAAAAAAAAAAAAATGAAAAGCATAGGTCAAAGTCATCTTTGCTCAGTGGCCAAGCAAAACAAAGCTCTTAAAACAATGATTATTTCTTAAAATGAGGGCTCCTATTGAAGCTCTGCTACAGCTGCACTGCCACGTCACATGCAGCATAGAGTTGTGCGCTTGCTAAAATTCCAGCTTCCTCCCTCTCATTTCCCAGCTATCATCACAGAGCTATAAAACTTAATAGACGTTTTGCACAGTGCCTCATGACAGATCTGCCTATATGTGTTTGTTAGCGTCTCTCTCAGTGTGATGCAGCTGTGATTGAAGCCTCACCTCTCTGTATCTTCCTTGTGTGTTACAGGGACTGACTCGGATCAGGAGCAACATGAGCGAGCGCTTTGACTGTGACAACTGCAAGGAGTCCCTATACGGCAGGAAGTACATCCAGGCGGAGGACAACCCTTACTGCATCCCATGCTATGACAGCCTGTTCGCCAACACCTGTGATGAGTGCAAAGAGCTGATTGGCCATGATTCACGAGTGAGTTGCACTAATAAAAGGGATAGTTCTCCTAATGTACACACCCTTGTGTCATTCCAAACCTGTATGACTTTATATCTCCTGTGGAACACAATAGAAGATATTTTGCAGAATGTTTAAGCTGCTCTTTTAAATACAATGAAAATTTGGGGTGAGAATCCCTAGACACCTCATGATCTGATCTAATTTTGAGAATCACAATCCGAATCTAAAATAATTTTTAATGAGTTTACCAGACTTTGAATATCAAATTTGTGTTGAATTTTATTAAATTACTTCGACGAAATTTCGCAGACAAAAAGGTCCCGTCCATTGTCAGTAGTTTAGCAATACTGTATAAAGCACAGCTCACACATCGCAAAGAATTTGAGTGACCAACCTGAACCCGATACGAAATATGCGTGAGTAAATCTTTCACCCTCACGCAAAATTCAGGATTGTATGATTCATATTGGAATAACTGGATGTCGCCTGCGAAATTTCACCAAACAAATGTGTCCAGTAAATGTGACCAGACCTTTGGACCACCAAAATTAAAATTTCTGAGTAAACAATTCCCTAAAAAGACATGCTAGTACTGTCTGGTTCACTTTATACAGCAAAATGTTGATTTTACCGGAGCATTTCCATGGTGGTTGGAAAAAAAATTTAGACTCAATTAGACTGTGAAAGCTTTTTTATGTGGTTTCAGCCTGAAACTGTCCGTTTAGCAGTTCTTTTGAGAAAGGCATTTATTGTCCAATTAGAAATGTCATTCAACTTCAGTCAGGGCAGCAATGTTGAAAACCTAAGGCAAAACATTAGCAACCAATTGAGTCTTTAATCCTTCCCATTTTGAGGGTAACTAATCCTTTCTAAATTAAATAAAAACCATACAATGCAGTTAATATGGCACTGTAGTAAACTCCCCACAGGAAATCAGGAATTTGTGGACAAACAGACAAAAGTTCTGATGACAATGAGGGACAACAGATGCTATATAAAGTCGCTGTTTGTCTTGGCCATTTGCTGCACAGGTCATAAATTCACCATCCCTGTCTTATTACTATGTGTTTACATATTTAACATGAAGAGTCAACCCAGACGCCATGTTCTCCACACACACAAACACACACACACACACACACACACACACACACACACAACATAACTAGATGCACATGTGCTAGCGTTTGAGATGCTGTTTCATTGCCATTACTTGAGATCTTAATCAGAAATGTACTTGGGATTGAGGAAAAGCTGTTTAATTTGTGGCCTCTTTTTACTTTTTTTCTTATAAACAAGACTAATCTGTTGGTATGTCAAACTTGTCTTTAACAATAACCACACATATTTAATATTTTAATATGGAGACACCAGTGCACCCTCTGCTGCTAGCTAATGTTTGTACATTTACATAACATTTATGCATTTGGAAGACGCTTTTATCCAAAGCGGCTTGCATCGTATTCAAGGTACACATTTACATCTTTATCCCTGGGAATTAAACCCATGATCTTGGCATTGTTAGCACCATGCACTACTGTTTGAGCTGCAGGAAAGTTAGTGAAAACCTGTTGGTTTAAAGGGAGAGTTCACCTTTAAAATTAGAAATTTATCTCGACTTTGTCATTGGAACACAAAAGTACGTTCTTTAACATTTTTCTTTTTTTGTTCCAAGGAAGAAAGAACATCATATGATGTGATTTTTGCATGAACTATCCCTTAAAATGTTCTTTAACATGCCTTTGTTGCATCTGTGTGATTCAGGAGCTGTTTTACGAGGACCGTCACTACCACGAACACTGCTTCCGCTGTTTCCGCTGCGACCGTTCGCTGGCCGACGAGCCCTTCACCAGCCAGGATGATGCTCTTCTGTGCAACGACTGCTACTGCAACGAGTTCTCCTCCAAATGTGTGGCCTGCGATAAAACCGTCATGCCTGGTATAATTGACATCAGCACACCACCACAGACCCCATTGGTCATAACTCATGTCATTACCTGATATATCCTGTTCAGACTGGTCTCAAGTCTAGTCCCTTCCTTCACACTCTGGCACCGCTGCTTTAGTTTGTTCTCAATCCTGTTGTGTAAGACTGCAAGTCTTCACACTTCTGTAACAGACAGCTTGTCATGGCCACAGGTATGCAGGTAACATTAGATTCACAAACATGAAGGAGCCAAAACAGAGAAAGGGGGAAAGTTGCAAAGTTCTGCCAAAGCAAATCAAAAGTACTAGCTGCAAATAGAGAGAATTGAGAGAGCGGTGAGGACCAGGTTAGATGTGACAAAATAATTGCCAGTCTGCCTGGCTTGCTGTCTCTCAGCCAAATCATTGCGCATGGCTGCCGTCCAAACCTCTGATGATAGGAGGAGATAAGCCAGTAAAATATTTCAGCAAGGCTGCATCTATCTGAAAAGTAGGTAACAATTCCAGGAGGTCTTTCACAAGGCTTGCAAGGTGAGCCCTATATTGAAAGACCTTTATGTATTTTTATAATGCCTGCAAGGCACTGATATTCCATAAAACCCAAGAATGAAACTTATGCAACTAATTCAGCCTGAACAACTTACACTATTGTTCAAAAGTTTGGGGTCGATAAGATTATTTCTACTTATTTTTTAAAGAAATTATTGCTTTTATTCAGAAAGGACATATTAAATGGATCAAAATTGACAGATTTATATTCAGTATTTCAAATGATGTTCTTTTGAACTTTATTTTCATAAAAAAAAAAAAAATCCTGAAACAAAAGTTTAACAGTTTCCACAAAATTATTAAGCAAGCAAGCAATTGTTTTAAACATTGATAATAATAAGAAATGATTCTTGAACACCAAATCAGCATGTTATGATTTCTGAAGGATCATGTGACACAGCTACATCAAATGAAAAAAAAAATTAAAATACAATATAGAAAACATTTTAAAAATACATTTTTAAATATTAATATTTTGTAATAGTATTTCCTAACAGTACTGTTTTTCTTTTTTTTTCTTTTTTTTGCAAATAGATGCAGCATTGGTGAGAATAAGAGACTACTTTCAAAAACATTAAAGAATTTTACCAACCCCAAACTTTTGAAATGTAGTAAATTCCATTTAAACTTTTTGTAGGTAATTTTAGTCTTATGTGTGTTAGTCTTTGGTTTTTGTAGTTTTAAACTGAAAAATTCCCATTGACTTCCATGTTCAGCACTGAAAATATAACCAATGGTGATGTCATCATATTATTTGAATACTGAATTGTGATTGATCTTCTTCCTGACATTTATTTGCATATTGATTTTGCAGTTGGTTTTCTTTCCTGCACCTATTTAACCATATAAAGTCACCTTTAGATTGTAAAGACGTGCACTGAGTATCATGACAAAGGGAAAGCAGATCTGATGTGGAGTTTACTTTACAAAAAAATTGTAATTTTAACACTTATTTTGCTGGCTTGTAAGCACTGTAGGCGGTGTAGGGATGACGTCAGAACCCGGAAGACTAATTCGCCGCTGGTTCATTCCATGTTTTCCTATGCCGTTTTATAATGGGGTTTTTCAATTTATGAATGAAATAAAGCCTGTGGTAAACAAAATTTGACGATACTTTGACGTTTTGTTCTACAATGTAAACTGCACACGCTCACACCCCAAACGTTTTCTAGTTACTTAGTAGAAAAATACGTTTTTAAAAATAAACTGCTTCAAAATTTTCTGTATGGGTGTGTGTAATTTACGTATCAAAGTATCGTCAAGTTATGTTTACCACATGCTTTATTTTACTCATAAATTGAAAACCCCATTATAAAACCCCATAGGAAAATCTCGAAGGAACCGGCGGCAAATTAGTCCTCCAGGTTCTGACGTCATTCCTGCACCACTCTGTTTCCTCCTGGAAACGTAAATCAGGTTGCTATTGACATTAAAATCTGTGGCTGTTATTTTTTGAGGTAAATCCAGTGAACAAATCAAACTGTATTACAACCTCCAAAAGTTGCCAAACCAAAAACAAGAAGATAAAAAAATATTCTGCCACAATTTTGAGTCCAGATTCAACCTGAGGGCTACATTATAGGAAGAGGAACACATTGTTAGTGGTTAGGACCTCTGTTTATGATGTGCAGATGACAAGGGAAAGAGAAAAGGATGGAGGGCTCTGTTTCACAGATTATACTTTGCTTTGTTGAATGTGGTAAAACATATTTTGGGGTGAGTTTTGAACTCAATATTTCTTCTACATCTTTCGTTATCCAAGGGATTACGACCTTTATCTTTTGCTCTCTGTGTAAAGCTTTGGTGATTTTGACAGTGGATTTTGACTCTCTTTGAGTAGGTTCTCTACAAGGCTTTTGATCTGGTTAACGTGTGAAACGCTTAGTGGATTATGAGCATCAACCTTTAACCTTCTAATCAGCTGATGAGCTTCGACTGTCAGATTATCATTTTGTCACTTAGAAAGCTCAAATTCATCTTTTGTAGGGAAATCCCAGCGATAAGTAGTCTTAGTTCAGGTCTCTTAAGAAACATGCAGTTGTCTTTCAAACTGGGTGAAAAGACTGTTAGTGATATGCTCATCAGCAGGTCCCACAATAGGATGCTGCAAAGAATATAGGCAAATATGATGGGCCTCCACTTCTGTTAAGCTCCCTTGATGATCCTAGAAGTGGAAAGACTTTTATTATAGAATGAGAAGTGCTATATCCCTTTTCCACCAAAATGGCGGCATTACTTAACTGGGAGATCTGACATGTATCAGAACACAGACGTTTTCCCTGACTTGAGGACCAAACAATGGCGTAACTGTCTGACCATGTTACTTAGTAACCAGTGGATACAAATAAACGAAGCGCATCGTGGTCTTTGTTACTATTCAACACTGCCTAGAAGTAGGACAAATTATTTTTACTTTGTTACTGTACTTAAGTACATTTTTCATCTGTACTCTAAAAGTTTCCCAAAATAAAAATACTCCGATACTTTACTTCACTAGATTCCAAAGCATAATATTGTACTTTTTACTCTACTACAATTCATAAAAACATATAGTTCCTTGTTATTTTGAAATGAAGAAATCATCACCCACTCAGAGACGCGATAGCGGTGTCCGATTTGTAAACAAGCTGATTGATTTCAATCAATCTGTTAAATCGGTTCGCAAATTTCACTAAATGATTCATTCGTGAATTGGACTGATCTGATTGCATCTGTTCTCGAGTCAACAACTCACTGATTCAAATGAACGGTTAGAGCGCGTCTTCAGTACTGAATTCAAGTCTATATATTTATATATTTATTAATCGATTCACAGCTCTAGTTATTATGTTTAAAGTTACTTTACCAACAAAAATGTATAGATGTTGTGGCACCCTGATCTGTGCAGGAAATTGTTTGTTTTAAAGCCTTCCTTTCTTTTTCTCTCACAGGAACCAGGAAGCTTGAGTATGCTGGCTCCACATGGCATGAGGGCTGTTTCATTTGCAACAGCTGTCAACAGCCAATAGGCTCCAAGTCCTTTATCCCCGATAAAGATGACCACTATTGCGTACCCTGCTATGAGAACAAGTTTGCACCACGCTGTACTCGATGTAAACAGGTCAGTAGTGGGATTTTACTAGCCTCTTTGCCTGAAATGCGTAACCATGTGTTCCCCATCAGTCCACGCACACATTCCTTGACAAAAAGTCCGAATTCTGACCTCATTCCTCCTTCCTGTTGCATATCAGACGTCTTGCTAGTCACTGATTAACTCTGGCTGTCAATTTCACATCCTGTCTTGACAGACCACCATCTGTTTGGAGTCTTGGCTCTATAGTTCTGTGGAATACAAAAAGCACATTTATTCATTTATCTCATAGATAATACGATTATTTGCAGGGATGTGCAAAACTATGTATTTTTTTAAAAATCTGTATAATTAGGCTGGTTTTGAGTTTGCCTTACCCTGATTGGATAATTTAATAACAGCTAAATTGAATACAAAGACATAAAACTATAGGATATGCGGAAGTCTCAAAATTTGGACTAACTATCAAAAATTCTTCTGAATATGTAAGGCTGTAGCGGTGGTGCTTTAATCTTGGTGCTTCAGAACTAGTTAAAACTGCCCAACTTCAATTGTTGGACAACTAGTAAACTACTCAACTATAGTGACCCATCCCTAGCATACAGTTTCTACCTATTATTTGAATGTACACTCACAAGTCTGACAAGTTGTTTTATGCCTAGAAAACAATGGATACAAAGAAGTTTGATAAATGCTAAATACTGTAAATGTATTCTTTTCCTATCTTGCTATCTTGGTTAAGTATATGTAAACTTGTGCTGATAGGTTACTGTTTATGTCTCTGATGAACTCTCTCCACCTCAGGCCTTGGCTAAAGGTGGTGTGACCTATAGAGATGAGCCGTGGCATAAGGAGTGCTTTGTGTGCACAAGTTGTAAAGTCCAACTAGCTGGCCAGCACTTCACCTCCCGTGATGATAGCCCATACTGCATCAAATGTTTTGGCAACCTGTACGCTAAGAAGTGTGAAGCCTGCAACAAACCCATTACAGGTAAAATATGAAGGGATGTCACTTCGTTTCAAAAACTGATGAGGAGTTTTGGAGGTCAGGGATTACAGATGTTCATTTAGACATTGTGTAATGATTGCGTCATGAACTTATCTGACGAAAAGTTAGAGACATCTTGCATCATTTTTATTTCCTTTTAGGCTTTGGTGGTGGAAAGTACATCTCGTTCGAGGACCGGCAATGGCACCAGCCCTGCTTCACCTGCTCTCGATGCTCCGTGTCGCTGGTGGGTGCCGGCTTCTTCCCCGAGCAAGACGAGATCCTCTGTCGCAACTGCAACAGCAACCTATAGAACGCGACCCCCATCCACACACCTTACTTCCATACACTCGCATACGTCGCATACATTTTACACTGCTGTGCCCTCACCTGAGAACTTCCTGTCTCAATTTAAGCCCATGCTGATACTGCTGTTTGAGATCACAGCAAACCAGCAACATACAATTGTCTCAGCTTCACCAAAATACTTCAAGAATAGGCTTGCTAGTTTGCGACCAGATAAACAAGACTTTTAAAAGATGCACCAAAGATTGCTGTTGAGACTTGAAAGCCATGCAACGTTGAGTCCCTACTAATCCAGAATCAACACTATATTAATGTTGTAGGTCTCTGTGCACACATAAAAATATCTGATCTGCCTACTAGTTATTCCCATCTTTATTTTTCCTGGCCAGCCAAAGCTGTCATTAGGCTGGTAATGGTCATTAATGGGTGGATGTAGTCTGTGTTTGCAGCCTGTGAAAGAACTCAAACAGATTCCTTCATAAACACCGAAAGGTCAAAGGTTGGTGTTCTGTTAAAGTGACAACGCCCATTTAGAATTTTTGTTCCAAACACTCTGTGCCAAGCAAAGTGTAAGAACAGGAATGAATGCACAACTTTTGCGTTTTGGGTACAATAAAAGTTACACTTTGAGAAGCAGCCACCCAAACCTGAACATCTAGCTTTTTCACACCATGTATGTCACATAAATATGTATGTGACTGTTGAATGCTGTAGTTAGTGAGCACTTTTTCTAAAATCTCACTAAAACCTTGTTTCTAAGCAGAATTAGTTCTCTTGATGCATTGCACATGCATTCAAAACAGTGGAGAGTCTTCCAAATGCATAGAAATGTCAGAAAAAATAACAGCTGAAATGTTTCTGCGGTTCAGAAATGAGTGGGAAAATGAAGTTTGAAATGCATTTTGAATACAGGTTTGCATTTGCACTACTATAGCTTTAATTATCTATAGAAGCACAGAAACTTCAAGATACAGCACGCATTACACTGTATATACACAAATTACATACTATTTCTGTTCACTTCCTGTTTTTTTTAGTTGTTTGAAAATTAATTTGTCTACATTATGACCTCTACATTCAGAATTTGTTAAATCTTTATAAACATGTCATTGTGTTAAGAGTGAATGCAATTAAACAATATTTGTGTCAGTATGTCACAAACGATAGTATGCATGTTGTCAAACTTTGTCATTTTGAGACAGTAAGTGTTATTTTTTTAATGCCAATTTTACTAGTTTTACCCTCTGAATATTTCTAAATGTATAAGTATATATTCACTTTGAGCTTTAATGCAGGAGAGAAAGAGTTGGCTAATGTGCATTTAGTGAAAATGATTCAAGTGATACAAGCTTTTGTAAGTTTGAGGTGTGGTTAAAGAAAAACATTTCATTTTTTAAAACTATAAAAAAAAAATGTTATTGATTGTTTGTTAATAAATATTTTATAAATTATACAAATTCTGATGTCTTTTTTTTTTTCTTCCAGAGTCTAGATTACTCAAAAGCACCAAAAACAAGTATTTTTGGTACAAATTGAGTTTAGGCCAAAGACATTCAATTACAAGAGCCTACTAGCATCCACTATGGTCTTCAATGTCATTCGGGGTTACCTTGTGCCTCTAGATGGGTGTGTTTATATGCAAACGTGCTGAGTGTGCTATTTCTTCGCCTTGATGAGGCATAAGAACTTAAAACAAACACGTGGCCAAATCCGCTCCCTCTCAACACTGGTGAAGGTCTTCCTCCCCTTCTCTTTTTCAGCATTTTCACCAAAGAAGGAAATGGAAAAGGAGATCAGGAGATGCTGGTGGGGGAGGGAGACCTTCTGGTGGATGTCGGGATAGCATGTGGGAGAGAACAGCTGAAAACGAAAATGAGAGGACGACAGAGAAGAGAGGGAGGGAAGATTGAAGCTTTTGGAGCTGGTCCATGGCACTTCCACTGGGGTTCCGTTACATACACACAGTCAAGAGGTTTATGGGAAAAAAGAGAGGGTCAGTGAGGCAATGGAGGATGGTTAGGAGGATCACATGAGTGGTGGGTGAATCATTACCAACGAAGGCTTGTGGGAAAACCAGACACTGTGAAGTTAGACTACACCGACTGAAGTGGCTCCTGTATTTAATTCATCATAAAGTAATGAGGCCACCAAAACTGCTGAATAAATGATGAAGCCCAACAACTGCATTGAAGAAAAACACTGAACTGTGAAACCTCTTCTATTGATCCAGTTGTGAATGGATTAACTTTATCTGACATTCTAATGTCTGCGCTGTGTGTATTAAAATATGAACCAATCATAATAAAGACATTTGACTTATTCACTCTGGTGCAAAAAATGTTCACGTTCAGTGACCTCAATATAACAATATAATGCTCAATATAGGAGCAATAGTGCAATAGTTTGTAAAACTGGTTGTAGCTGATACACATTAGTGAAGCAGATCAGCAAATTATTGTGGGGCGAAACCAAGGGGTTAATGATTTGTTGGTTAGTATGACGCCTAGCCCCTACTGGTAGTTGTCGGTACTACATCAACTAATTTTTCCATTAACAAACATCCAAAAGTAGCCATGTATTGTGACAAAATACATGTAATTGCAAACAAAATATATATTGATAACATTTCATTATACTAGAGTCAATGTTTTACCAGTTTACAAAAAGGAGAGGACCGAGAACTGATCCCTGGGGTACTCTTCTTGTGAAAAAGGGAGGAAGGGATTGTGTTAATTAAAAAAAACACTACTATACTTTCATCAAGGTAAGAAGTGAACCAGAAGTGACCTGTTACAGCAATGCAGATTGTTCAAGTATATTATTGCCGACAGTATCACATGCAAAGCCTTTCATGGTTGATTTAAATTGAGAAGATGGAGACAACAGAAAGGAAGAGGTCATTAACAACCTGTGGAGATTCTGGAGAGCTGTCTCGTGCTATGTCAAGGATGAAATCCAGACTAGAAAGGCTTATGCAGATTATTTGAAACTTGGTGAAAATGGAGCTGACGGGGGAAAAAACTCTCTTCAAAACATTTTCTTAAAAAGGTAGATTTAAGATACATCATGTGTAATTATTTAAATCTGCAGGATCTAGACAACATTCCTTGAGGATTGGTGTGACAACATCAGTATTGTTGTCTCACAAAAAAAAAGGGAGGAGAGATAGGGGATGAGTGTGGGATGTTGTTCAGTAGATAATATACTAGATTAAAGAAGGTTTTTATAAATGAGACTGATAAGAGTGAAATTGAAAGTGCAGAAACTTCAAAAGGAAGTACAAAGAGGGAATAGTCTTGAAATTAAAGTGATATAGACTTAAAGATCACAACCGTACAGTTCCAGAAGTAATATTCAATTCATCTTCTCGATGGAGAAATTGATTTCTAAAAAACTGATTAAAATTTAAAATCTCACATTTTTGAAATGCCTATGGAGAAAATGAATGGAAAATAATACTCCCGCCACAAACATTGATGTACTCTATCGCTAGCTGCTACTGACAGCGAAAATTATAGAGCTTAGAGCAGTTCTATATTACAGCATTTGTTGAAAATGACTCTTAGGAACTGGTTCTAATGATTCAGTAAAATTGATTCACTAAACATTCTCAAACTCACTTGAGAGTTAGTGGTTTGAATCAAACTCAGTGTATCTTTCATAGCAGAGTTCACAACCAATACAAAATTAACTTGTCATTTAAAAACATATTTACAGAACAGAACTTTGAAAAAAAATAGTGAATTTCACCAGAGTGGCAATAAAAGTATAAATTGCAGAGATAAGAACATCTAACTGATGTTCTTGTTCATTTTAAACCAAAATATCACTGATGTAATTTGTGCAAACAAAATTAAGCTACATTCCTTGGATTCTACTTCAATTATTATTTACCCAAATCATGCCCAGAGAATCAGTAGCGAAAAGACTGGCATGAGAAAGTGTGTGATGTCATCTCACTTTATTCTCAAGTGACATCTAAAAGCTTTGTATATTAAGTGCTGAAATGTCTATAACAATTAGCCTGTCCGGTGAAGCCAAATGCTCTCTGAAAATACCAGATGATTTATTGTACACACTGCTAGTTCCCATGATGACACTAAGTGGAGAGTAATGAAGCACTGTGG
This sequence comes from Ctenopharyngodon idella, assembly GCF_019924925.1. Taxonomy (NCBI): domain Eukaryota; kingdom Metazoa; phylum Chordata; class Actinopteri; order Cypriniformes; family Xenocyprididae; genus Ctenopharyngodon; species Ctenopharyngodon idella. The sequence goes on along the minus strand of NC_067235.1, from coordinate 20,753,395 downwards.
GAAACAATAGCTTATAACATGTTTTGTATTCGCTTTCATTTAGCTTTATGTGTCTCGATAACCCCAATTGTGATTGTGGTTCTTCTCTTTACAACTCTCATTACATTTTTCACAGATAAGCTAAGAAATGTAATACTGGTTTATGTGTCTGCTTGTTATTATCAAGACGCATTCTCTAACACATGCCAGACAGTGATTATTTAACCAGTAAAGACATCACGCTAAATTTGGCTATAAAATTAGTGGGAGGCTAATGGAACTTAAATGCTCATTAAAACCAGGACTCCATCTCAACACGAAGTGGCTCTATAAAGCACAGATCAGTCCATTTAGCAAACAGCATCCACATTACGCGTTAGCACGTAGGTCACACCATATGACAAACACCTGATCACAATTTAAACATTATTGTGAATTTTTTTGAAAGCTTGTGCTTCAGGCATTGTCAAATTGAGCAAAGTAGTTTTAAGTCAGCATTTTGGTAAAATGCATTTAATCTTGTTTACCAGAATGACCTTTATGAAATCTGTGTTTGAGCTGACAGATCAAGGACCTATTTGCAGGAAAAGTAGCCTGTTCGTTCTTTTTGCTGAATACTGGCGCACACAACAAAAACCTAAAAATAGCGTATATGATGGCTAAACAAGGTCAACGTCCTAAGCAATTTGGGAGCTGAGGAGATTCACAGCCGTTGAGAGTCCTTATGAATCACATTGCTTACGCATTTCAGCTCAAGTTCTTCCATGTGTCCTAACAATGAGGGAGAAACGTAACTGTTACAGTCATAAATGATGTCAGTGCTGATATCGTTTCACTCACAAAACAGCTGCAGTTTACAGGGTGACAGAGTCCCATAGGTAGATGTCTAGACAGGCTTTCAGAATGATTAGTCAGCTTGGTCGGTGTTACCTTGTGTCAGTATTCTTAAATAACTATTTAAAAGTTAATTATTAGACTGTTTTCTGATATAATTTTAGGTCAAGAAGACAAAGTATGGAACGTGGTTTCAGTTGACATGAACACCTAGTGATTTTTCAAGTCACTGATCGATGAGACGATTCCTGGCATTAATACGGTCATAACTATTTGATTTTAAGAAGCTGGGGAAGGGATGTAGAGACCCTAACTCTTACAAAAGAACTACCATTATATTAAATGTGCTAATGTTAGCCTGTTAGCATTGAAAGTACCCGCCCTGCAAATCGCCATCCCAAGCCACGCCTACTCCAAAACACATGAACGCGCACACACACACGGCATTAAACTACCTCATGTCTCAAAGCACATAACATTACAATAATAATGAACGTGAACGACTTGTACCTGACTGCTGCAGATTCATTTTTTAGTGTTGAAACTGTTGACATAGAAACGCATAATTCCGTGAACAGCTTCGGGTAGAATGTCATGGGAAACGCAGAATAAGCTCATTTTTTTTTATTTGGTAGGAACTGTAAAAGGTGGCTGCTGTTTGTTTGCGGCACTTTGTGACAGGTCTGTCTGTAATGTGTATAAACTCTGCATAGCATAAAACGCGTTGATGACATATGATGTCTGTATGAACAGGGTGCGCGAGGGAATGTAAAAACATATGTTGACAGGCAGGTAGGACATCGTATTATTTCATTCGGACCGAATATAATAATTGGATGAACATTTTATGGTCCTACGCCTTCCACAGACAGTATATATTTATAAAAGTACACTTAGACCGTTTAACAGTTGTGACCCTTCAGCTGTGACTTATTCACGATACAGCACTAGCCTCGAGTACCTTATTGCTTTTATAAAAAGGTTACCACACAATACAAATATTAAAGCCAAAAATATATATCAATGCAACTTTCATGAAGTAAACTTCCACTAAAAGCCTTCCTTCCGCCGGAAGAAAATAGTCCCTGACCGTGAACAGCAACAGAAATTACATTATTACTCCATTAGATGGCGGCAAAGACTGTCTTTATGAGTGTGTCAGTCAGTAGCGAAGACTTTTACATTGAAAAGACTGAATTGTTGTGAACACGGAACAAGACGCAACTGACAAATGCTTTGACTAGCGCTGTCAGTCATGGGAAAACCCCTTAACTGTTAAAAGGACAAGATAATACATTGGACATTTAAACAGATGTTTTATTATGAACATAGGACTGACCTGAAGGAAAATGCTAAATCTGAATGCAGGTATTAATAAACTCGCTCAATCGATCTCTTTCTCACAATACTCTTCTACATGAGCTTCAATGAACAATATAAACTGAGAACAAACAGTTTAAGTTGCTAAGAATGTTTGCTAAGGGTGTTGTGTGGTGATACACAGAACCATTGGGTGAAGCGGTCATAGCCATGTTTTATCATGAATAAAACACAGCTATTGACCAATCAGAATCAAGCACAGGAACTAACCGTTTTATAATGGTCAATAAATAGTGCACAGTTGCAATGTACACATCTTGCAAACATTCCTATGAGGTTTTAGGCACTTTTCATCTAGAAGTTTCAAAATTTTATGTATAAATTGTAGAATTCACTACTGAGTTGATTCCTTGCTTCGAAATCAAGCATAATAAACATCATATCTGGCGACATCATAATTTAGAGGTTGGTGTGTTTAAACTAGCAAGAGAAATGGAGCGAGAAGAGGAGGAGGAAAAAGAATTGTGAAAGGGAAAAAAGGGATGACCTTTCGCTGTTGCCGCTGTGAAACGTGGCACTAGGCATGTGCAGCGAAGGAGCCGTGTAAAACCAGGCAGTGCATTCCTAGGGTTTACTCACAATCCCAGAGAAGCTCTCCACCGGTCTCCGTTAGCGTTTGGTTTAGAGCGAGTGTCCACATGACACGGTGCTCGGTCGTTGCTTTAGCCACAGACATGTCTGTGCAGTCAACACTTGGAGACACAGATGGTTGTATATGCAAAATAAACAGGATCTCACAACATAAAATAATAGACAAATATTACAGTTGCATAAAGAAAGCTGATTTTGGTCACAATCCATTCCTGAGGGGAATTAAAAGTGGGAACATGGGATGACTCTCCATCTCTATTAATCCAGTTCAAAAGTACAGTCAATGTATTTGATATTTCTGTCAGGGACAACATCATTGAGGTCTGTTTCGGCAAATAGAGCCAGATGTATTTTTGCTGTACACATTTTTCAAAAACCTCATCACTCTCGATTCCTGTCAACAAAACAGGCCAAAATGAGAGATGAGAGAATTTGTAGCTCAATGGCAAAACACAAAGTCATCAGTCTAAGTCTTTAAGTGACACCCTCAGGCTCGATGTTTAATGGTAAAAGTCTGGAAGCTGCGTCTGTGGTTTGGCTTTCCCCAAAATATATTCTTCCTCCCTTCTCTCTGTCTTTATCTTTCTCTCTCGCTCTGAGGTCAAGACATTTCTTTCCTGTGGATGGACTACGATGGTTTGAGTGGTTATCCGACACTCCATTCTTCAAGCAGCCATTTCTGCGGGTGAAAAAGGGCTGCGTTGCCTAAATATAACAATGTGTCAGGCTTACAGCAGGACAACTGAACACCATCCATTACATTTGTGTTGGTATATCACCAAAACTCCATTTGGCAATGAAACATGTACTTGGACGTGCATATAGAGCTGCATTTTGTTAAACTGTGGTGGCTGAAACAAAACATTTATTTGCTTTATCAGCTATTGTTATAATCTTTTATGACATTTAAATAGTGATATTTAATATTAAAAATCTGGCCGATGCCCATAAACTTCTAATTATTTTCATGGCTGATAAACAATAAATTGATTGAATATTACATTTCTATGCTATTTTATGTAAATAAACTGAATAACACTAAAAAGTAAAATCAATCAAAGTGACTTTAGACATCACAACATTATAATGTACATTTACAATATAAAAAAGGGACATTCATTTTGAGATTTGCTGAAAATTACATTAACAGATATTAAAGTTTGGAATAATTACAATTTGTTTTAATGTTTTTGTTGTTCTTTTGAACATTCTATTTATCAAAGAATCCTGAAAAAAAAACATCACGGTTTCCACAAAAATATTAAGCACAAAAATATTAAGTTTTCAAAATTGATAATATTTAGAAATATTATTAATAATTGAACACCAGCAGTAATTGATAACTCAGTGTCAAATCAGCATAATAGAATGATTTCTGAAGGATCATGTGACACTGAATATTATTATATTATTCATCCAATATTGACCAAAATCTAATTTCGGCCAATAATCATTATGGTACCAATATATCTTGCATACATTTAAATCATGAAATCATAAAATGATTGTGAAAAGTGATTATCAAATGTGCAAGATCAGATAAAGACTGATGTTCAGGCTCTAAACACATCATTTTAATCAATATAAGACAGTCAACTGCAAATATGCAGCAGACCATCTGAAAAGTGTTTCAAAGTTAAACTCAAACAATAAAAATGAAGGTTAATAAACAAACATGTCTTTGTGTAAGATCAATGAGTGGAAAGCAAATGTGAAGCAGATGAGGTGAAGGAGACAATTACAAACACCCTACAATTGATGCTCTCAAATTACTTCTAAGGAATTCAGTCAGAGGTTAAAATCAAGGAAGGATCTGTAATACCCGTTCCTATTTATCTCAGTAACATTTGCACAGTTTGTGCTGGAAGTCCACAGTTTGGTTGCCATCTGAGCCATAAAGCCATGTGACTAATCAAGAAAATCATGCTGGCAGGACATCATGTTGACACCGACTGGCTGATTTCGCCAAGAACATGCACAGTCCCAAACCCTTCACTAGCAACTGTCCTAAGTTATGAGAATTCTTAAACATTTCTTTAAATGTTAAATTCTATTTGTATTATTATTGCTGCTTCTATTTTAACATTAGCAAGTCTAATTCACTGAGAACACTGCACATCATCCTTCAAACAATTATTTTTTAAGGACTTATTGCATTAAATTAAGCATTTAAGACTACAAACACGGTAGCAGGCGCTAAAATTGACTCAGCATGACAAGCTGTCATGTGGCCCACAATGGTGACACTGATGTCTAAAAGATCTGAGCTCTAACATAAGTAGGGGAAGTTTTCACACAATAATCAAAGTGAATTATATAAAATTTCCTAAATATCCTTAACATTACTCACTTTATCGAGTCATGAGTCCATTTGGCAAGCTTCCTGTTTTTAGGCAGGACCCAATCGAAAGCAGCAATACAAAAAATGCTCATTATTTTCATCATTTAATATGTGCTATGACTATCAATAGGCCTACTGCATAAGCAGGGTATCAGTCGAGAGTAAATTTCTCCTTCACCAGAACGAAACAAGTTAGATTTATGATGAGCCGCCCTCTAGTGGACAAAAAATGATTCACAATCTACATTGTACTATTTTTTTTTTTTTTTACTAGTTTTCTTATCCTGTCCTATATTTAATTTAATATTTATTTATTTATTGTTTATTCTATTGACCATTTTAGTGTTTTAACCTATATATAAATGCAGAAATGTGGTATATAGTTTGCTATAGTATACTCTGTAATACTGCTCTTCAAAATTGAGTCTGCCACGTCACAACACAACACATGCACAAACAGGACTGAGAAACTGAATTAAGAAGTACAACTTAATTCAGAGACATAAGATACTTGATACTTAAAAAAGAACATTAGACATCTTCACTGATATCAAAACTCAATAAACTGAGGCATATTGATAACACTTTATAATAGCCAAACTAGACAAAATTACACATTTTAACAAAACAGTAGTTTATGAATAGGACATCATGAATAGGAAATCATATTACTCAAACATTCATGACATACATATTTCAATTTCATTTATTTTATTATTTTTTATCTGTTAAGCATCAAAGTTATTATAAAGTGCCAGCAACTTCTATGAAGTGGACATAAACTACCTGTGTATGTGCGTCCTGTATAAGTCCTTTCCTTATGAATATGAATTCGTTTGTCCTATAGGCGTTATTGGCTGAATAGAATGTTCCTAATAAGCTGGTTAAATAAGGTAGCCTACTATTATGATTGAATGATTCATGAATCAATGTAATTGAATATGTGAAGAGAACATGTAGCCTAATGCATTAGGGAGTTGTTGTGTGGCATACCTTGAAGATGATAATGATGACACAATAACTGATAATAACTAGCATCCTTACGATTGTTGACCCGAGTCCAGTTTCTATGGCAAAACAAGCATGTAATTAGTAGAGAAAGATGAATAAAGAAAACACGTCGTGAAGCTGCTAAAGCGAGCAGCGCCCTCTGTTGGTCAAAGGATTTTTCTGCGTGTTCAGTGTTCGGTTTACATAATTCATGCCTTTTTGTGGTGTGTCTGTCCCACGGGCCACGAGTAAATTTAAATAAATAAATCTCACTGACTAAATAAAATTATTATAGCCAACCCTCAGAATTGTTCACTGTTAGCATGCTTTTGACTGTTGCCTTTATATATTCCAAATTTCTTTGCCCTAAATTGTAAAATGTATAATTGTTCAAACAATTCTACAATAAAATGGGCTATAAATATAAGACGTTAGCCATGTTTTTGTACAAAAAAACAAAACAAAACAAAAAAACAACAACAACTTTAAACTGTGGTTCCATGACAGATAATTTTAGAGTAGGCTACATGTGAATGTAGTTCAAGTTTACATAAATAGGCTAGTTAATCACATTAACATGTTCTATTAGGTTTCACAGTCAAAAACTGTCCAAATGCTTCTTTTGTGTTTTGCTTGAAAAGTGTGCTTGCTATCTTCCTTTTAAGTAAATGCTTGGTGTAATATATATATATATATATATATATATATATATATATATATATATACATATTTATGTAATGCAAATACACTTTGGAGCAACTGTATTATACACTAAATCTTGTTGCTACTTGCAAGGCATTATTTTTATTATTTGGAATGTAGATTCAGTCTCATAACCTTAGAAAATGATATAGCCTAAAAAATTACCTAAGTAATTATATAACAAACTATATAATTAAATGAGAACGTCTTGTACACAAAGACCCCCAGATGAAGTGCTGGAGTACAACAACCACTAAGTGGCAGCACTTTTCTATTATTGTCAAAACTCAAGACACTTGTACAATCACAAACTACAAATGATACGGTGCGTCTCTTGAGCTTTTTTTTTTAAAAAATGCCTTGATCCATCATATCATTCAAAGAAATGAAATCGCAAGGTAAACTTGACATTTTTAGAATAGGCCTTCATTTTACCACTAAACAATGAAAAGGTTAGGATGCAAAAGAACAGATTCTGTGATGACCTGATCTAACCTATCAAACCTATTAAAGTCACAATGAAATCTTTTTTTTTTTTTTTTTTTTTTTTTTTTATGGAATTATGCAGTATTTATTATAAATGATTTATCCGTGCACATCATTATTTTTAATTTTTATTAATTAATTAATTAATTAATTTATTTATTTATTTTTAATTCTTGTGCCCTCATAATCTTTAATCAAAATAACTTCCCCTCATTTGCAGCGACATCTCTTTTCTTTGATGACGTGTTTACTGGCGCGCGAGAGCGGGACAACCTGTCACTCACATGAGATCACAGCAATAGCAAACCACAATGATCCAATCAATTCCAGACTGTCAAAATTAAGTCCCGCCTTACATTTTTTCTTGTTCGAGAAGCCGTTTCACTCGGATATAGGCCTACGTCACAATCTAGGGAAGAAAAGACTATTGAAACTTACATTTTATTCCGGCTTTAATGAAGAAACTAATGTACCCGGGCCATTGTTTGTGTCAGTGTCATTTCAATATAATAGAATCTGAGTATGAGAGCCTACACTGTATCAGTCTCAATAGACTTGATTTAGAAAACCTGACAAGAATAATTCTTTAGCTAATATGTGCAAATAAGAAAGTGCCTAAACTGTGAATCAAACACTGCTCTCCGATGGGTGGAAGCAGATGTTTGTGGAGTTCCCAGGCAAGTCAAGCACAGTTCTTGGCTCCAGCGGTCTCATCCTGACACGCACAGGAGTTTTATACCCTGTCTGCACCTGCTGGCGATTGGTGTTTCTGGTAGCGTGGATGCCCGTCATCTCACAAGCTCGCATGCATTTTAATCAGCAGCCAATGATCGTAAAGAAAGGTTTCGTAGTTGTTTTCATGCTTCCCTTTGAAATACAATGAATTGTGCAGTTATGTTTAGCCTGCATGTTTGAGTCTCATAAAAACCTCTGGAGTTCCTGTGGGTCAGATTTATCTCCTGCACTGGCAGGACGCCTCGCTGGTAGACACCACACACACGGTGCCAGCATATAAATCCCACCACCCACACACTCCATCACGCTCTGTTCCAGAGGCACCCCTTTAGAAACATCCCTTTTTGGCCCCCATTTTCCCTCGCCTCAGATCTCGATCCATACGAGAGGCTGTTGTGCTTCAGAGCAGGAGAGATGAAAACCGTGGAGCAGTTTTCTCTCTGGGGAATCCCTGAGTTCATGTGAGGAGAGCTGGATTCGGTTATGATTTGAAAGAAAGACAGAAATTGGGTAATTGGTAATAACAGTGGGAGAGCACTGGCTTATATGTGGAGAGTATATGACATGCAGGAAACTTGCGGCCTCATTTGCCCCGGTGGAGTCCGTGACCTGAGAGGGAGGACGGGGGACATTTTGAGTTCTGTGACTAAGCAAAAATGCTCGGCGCTCACGAGGTGATATATTCAGAAATATTTGTGATGTTTTTCAAAAATTTCTTTCTTTTTTTTTTCATTTTACACTCACTCTTAGAAGAAAAGGTTCTATATAGAACCTTAAAAGGTTCTGTCAGGCGCTTCATATATGGAACATTTTAGGGGTTCCCATCATTGGATCATTTTAAAGTCCCCCTGTTTTAAAAGTCAAGTTTTAATGTTGTTTATTATGTCTATGTGGTGTTTTTAATATGTTTTAAGACAAACTATGTGCAAATTCATATGTCAACACCATTTCTGAGTATTTTCTCTTTAAAACTGCAGCGATCTAAAGACAGTTTCAAAAACTCGGTTTGAAATCACTGGTGTTTCTGACGTCACAAACTACCTTGTAACCAATCACATAAATGTGCCGGCGGACTTTAGCATATCATTAACTATGACCGCTTTGAAGCAGGAGAGTCTCAAGAAGCCAGGTTATCCCGGTATATTTTTCTGTTGATATAAAAAAATCTGGTAGATTTAGCAATATAGCGGGTGTATGATGTACATTACGATGTAATGATGAACTGCCTTTCTCCATTGACGTTTTGAGTTGTTCGAAGTGTTTCTAAGGATACAGATTTTTAGAAGGCAGACTCAGATGGCGAAAGGTAACATGGTTTGTGTAACAGTAGCAACACATTATTAGCTGTTTGATAATGTAGTCAAGCAACGTTGTTAGCGACGTTAAAAGCGATACCATTGTGCAGTGTTTAAGTTGACCGAGTGGATCTCTGAGCTGATGCGAATGAGCGGAGGCGGGGCTAATTAGCATATTCATAGATCTACGTATATTAAATGAAGCAAGGGTGTAGAGTTACATTCAAGTTATTTTAAGGCATGAAGAAATTGTTTTTCACAGGAAAAAAATGTTTAAATATGCCATTTTGGTGATCAAAGATGAGTTTTAAGGGATAAAATAATTGACTACAGGGGGACTTTAAGGATTTAGTTGTAATTAATTGATTTTGTTTTCATTAATTTTTAATTACATTTTGTTAATTAAACAGCTTGTAAACACTTTATCACTAGAAAAAAATGAAATAGCCAGTTAAATGTGAAAGTATTATGCAATTATTTAAGACATTTCTCCATATAGAAGCTGAGACAAGAACAGGGTTCTATAGAACCCCATTGAACGTTTTTTTTCACATGGAGTATTCAGGTTTGTTAATATTTGAAGCCCCTGAAAGTGGAGGAAAAAATGAGATGGGACAAAAATAAATGCATACTGTAAATATTTGCTTTCCGCCGAGAAACTTCACGTGAGCTCTCAAAACTTTTGTGATAGAAATAATTTGAGGAAGGAGGAAAAACAATATTTCTATATTTTTGCTAGTGAACACAAAGTTTCTCACTGGCCCAGTGTTGTGCCTAATTTCGACCCCCTGCCAAATTATTACGCCCCTTGTTGAAGTCGCTACCTGATTGCCTAATCCTAACCCCTCCCCCACACCTAATCCTAAACCTACCAATACTAGGGAGATAATAATCTGGCAGGAGGTCGAAATTCGGCACAACACCAGCGCCTGCGCCACTGCCCCCATAGATCTGATTTGTGCCCCCTCAGTTTCAATTATCCCAACCCCGATTAGCGAGCAGATGGTTCCTATACTTTCAAATCACTCTCGCAGTACTTTAATTTCATAATCTGATCGGTCTGCGCAGCGCCGCATCAAGTCGAACACACCTGTTGCTGCAAGTGAAGGAAAGTTTTTTTGATTAAAGATTATGAGTACTGATGAATTAAAAAATAATAATAAATCGATGTGCACAGATAAATCATTTATAATAAATACTGCAATATTCCATAAAAAAGTTTGTCTATTTTGATTTAACAGTGACTTTAACGAGAATGACAGCCTAAATATGGATACAATGGGCAGAGAGAGGGGAAGTGAAAGGGGGGGGGGGGGGGGGGGGGGGGGGTGCAGGAGGGGTGCGAGAGATGAAACGAGGGACAGAAAAGATGGGAGAGGGTGAACGAGAGGGAGAGCTCCGTCCCATGGAGCCGGCGCAAGAATTTATGGTCAGGAAGGGGGATGAAAGTGTAATTTACGGTCCACTCTCTACCGTTCTTCTGCCCTCCCCTCTGTAATGAGAAACGGCTGTTGCAGTTGGAGGGTGCGATCCTGTTTAAGCTCCTCCCCCTGGCGATGACACATCATTAGTTTTTATTTCTGTCTCAAGTTTTACGGCCCTTGCCCGGGCACCAACTACCGCCACACATTCTGAACCACAATTGCTATGCTGTTCTAACAAAAATCACGAAGGTACAAACACAAACACATTCCTGCCCAAATATACTGTCTCCTGTCCTGTTGTGACACAGACCACCCAGTAAAATACTGCGGTTCTTGTTTGCTGTGCCACAGTAAAATAGCCTATTATTGATAAATCCTCAATAATGGAGAAAAAAACCTCCAGCAATGGAGAATACCTACTGATATAAGAATCATTTTCCCTGTCAATATTTCAACAATCACATCAAGTTTGACCGCTTAGATTCAGAATTAGTGATGCCAGATTCGCACATGAATACTCTTTTGATCCAATTGGCCAATCGGATTTGCAAAAAGGTCTGAAATTGATTCAGTTTGATTCATTATACTGCGGGTAAAGATAATTTATGTCCAAATATCCATAACAATATTTAAAAATAATAATAATAATAAAATAAAATATGTAAAAGGTCCCTAAAAAAATGCAAACTGCCTCCTTTCATTGAGACGGGGGCTAGTGTCACACTTTTTACTTCAGTGAATATTTCTCAATGTAGATTCATTTCTGTATTAACACATACCTTAAATGCATAGCCACTAAAATCTATCTACATGTTTTCACTATTATCGGACAGGAAGAAAAGAAAAACAGGCTACAGTTCATTGAACCCTTTTACACTAATGTAAATTGTTACACAGCCTAGAGGCTTTTAGCAAAATGTAACCATTAAGACAATTATGAAATGCAGCAAAAAAGGTAATGTACAAAAATCTCAAATCTTTGTTTAGGTTGATAAATCTTCATAACATAAAACACGTGATAGCTTCAGCTTCATTAAAAAAAAAAATTGTTGTCCTGAACACAAACGGTTACACTTTATGGTAACACTTTATTTTAGTGTCATTGTTACATATATTACATGTACTTGCCATAGTAATAACAGTAAATTATGCATAATTATGCAACTAACCCTCGGCCAAACCTTAATCCTACCCTAACCCTATAGTAAGTATATGTTGTTAATTAATATTACTCAGTATTTAAATTTATAATTACACTGTAACAGTGACAGCTTAAAATTTAACCCACTTAATTTGGTAACACTTTATTTTTAGGTGACATAGTGAGAAGTTACTATATACTTACTATTGTAATAACAGTAAATTATGCATAACTAAGTAACTAACCCTAAACCAAACCCGAACCGTGACTCTATACTGTAAAGTTAAACCCTAACGCTCAAAATAATTAATTGGTTTGAGTATAGGACAGACTTAATTTAAACAAATTAGTTCAGTTAAATGAACTTTTATGAGTATTTAGAACTTTCTTTTTCTTTCAAGTTCACAGAACTGATATATTTTAAGTAAACTGAACTGTTTTGAGTTTTATGAACTTATTTCTTTTAATTTAGACAAACTTACGTTTAACTGAAACTGGGCTGGGATTTCTGTTTCCCAGCATGCTTTGCCCATGGCACTCGAAAGGGAGAGTAAAAGCTAAAATGAAGTGTTATATAATGTTTTTTGTGCAAGATTAATGTTAAGTGGGAGATTTAGTAGTGATTAATGTTTTGTTATGCTAATTCAGAAGAGTTTCTGTTAATGTGGGTTTTTGGAGAGTTATCATCATGGTGACAAGCGGTGCATGTGGCTTGGTTTGAGAGCAAGCACGATAAATGCTTTATATTGCTGCACTCATTCAACAAGTGCTATAACATGCTAATGTTAACATGTTAACAAATTAGCAAGTTAGCATTTTTTGAATTAGCTTGTTATAGCTAGCTAATTTTACTTTAATAAAAATGTTTACATTGGGGTTATTTTATTTTTTTTTACATTTTTGTGGGAGGGGGGTTAAATGTATGTGTACTCAAACATTTCACGTTAAGAACAATTCAAATGTATGAGTAGTACAAAATAAAAATTTGCCAGTTCTGCTTACTTAAACTTTGAATTTCTTAACTTAAAAATTTTGTCTCGATTTTTTTGAGTTTTGCCAACTTATTCGCGTTTACAGTGAAAACGTTGAGTTGCATTAAATTAATGAACAAAACACTAAATATATATTTTGATTTAAATTAATGTTTATTTGTAATTAACAGGTATTCAAAAAAACTAGCTATGCTTACTGATGATATTTAATTTTGCTAACTTACAAAAATAGAGGCAATCAGTTGCCTCAAATTTTTTGAGTTAGTAGAACTTATCCGGGTTTACACTACAGTGTATAGTAAGTACATGTAGTTAATTAATATTACTCAGTACTTATTTGAGTAATTACAATGTAACTACGTCACCTTAAAATGAAGTTAACCCTTTATTTTAATGTGTCCTTGTTACAGTGTAAATATACAAGTATTAAGTACTGAGTAATATTAATTAACAACACATACTATAGTGTTAGGGTTAGATTAGGATTTAGTTTATGGTTAGTTGTTTGTAATTATGCATAATGTAGTGTTGTTACTATAGCAAGTACATGTAACTAGTACAAGGACACTGTTAAGTGTTATCACAAAAAATAACCTTTCAGTTATAAAATATATGTGTGTGTGTGTGTATATATATATATATATATATATATATATATATGTATATATGTTTATGTGTGGACAATGAAATTCTCACACACACACACACACATACACAAATCTAATTTAAGAGAGTTTTGAATTAGGTGTACGAAACCCTGTGTAACATGTGTAACAACTGCACTGTTAAGAGATGTTGCCCTTAACAATTTCCCCGTGTGACAACTAGATCCACCCCCCCCCCCCCCCCCCCCCCCCCCCCCATTACATATAAACTGCATCCAAACGTTTAAGCATTTACCTTGTAGATTTTTATTGAAATAGATATATGATAACAATATGTATATTGCATCAAGATAAACAGAAGCTGACATTTTCAGTGTTATAATTCTCATTAGGGGTGTATATTGTAAATACCCACTGCATTTCCCAAAAGCTTCGTAAGCCTAAATATATCGTAGAAACCATTAGCACCACAGGACTCAACAATCTACTTATGCTTGCAACGCTTTTGGAAAACGCAGCCAAGATGCTGTGGGAAGCAAACAGACTAAGAAAAGTGTGACTGGATGCTACATTTAAATAACTGTATGATGTACAGCATTCCTTCCTCTGATACTGATACTGTATGTTGCGAAGCATTATGAATGATGTGATATATTGAACCTGTTGCAAACATGATAACTGAGCAATGAAAAACCTATAAAGCATATAATCAATTCTGCTTAAGCATTATGCTGGTTTAGTTCCTCACTGGTTTGGTCACAAGAAATGTACTGAAGACTTCTGTTGACCTCTCTCTTCTCCTCGCTTTACAACATAAAGGTGCACACAAGAACACAGATTCAAAAACACACAATCTGACACACGCACACAATCTTTCATACACATACTTAAACATTGTACATTCCTCATATTATTGCTGCCTTCTTCTGTGCAGAAAATACTGTATTTTCCCCTAATCGAAAGACTTTTATTTTACATAGACCACTAAAACATGTAAATCCGCTCTACCGGCTGCAAGTTATAAGTGCGTTTGTCTCAAGGTATATAATATAACACATTTTTTTCTTCATGTTTGGATAGTTTCATCATCATTTAAGTTCATCTTTCTCCACATTCTCTCTGTAAACCACAATATCAGTTCCAGTGCCTTCTTTTGTTATAAACAACAGAAAAAAAACATTAAAAAATACTTTTCACTCTGAGACAGACTCACAGACAGACTCCAGACTGTTTGCTACCTGTCACAAACATAAGGAAATCCAACTCTGGAGAAAAAGAATGTGATTACAGCTGGATTAGGTGAATCACAAGAGTATGTATTTTACATGTTCTTTTAGGACAGCGGGCCTCATTTGCAGTGTCTTCTATAGTTCAGAAACCTTTCTGATAGTTCTAAAGAGAAACATATGGAACATTTCGCCAACCACAAACAATGTTGTTTCCTGTGGGAAGGCTTACAAAAAGACGACCCTGCACACGCACAGTCTTTCTGAGTGCTTCCAAATAGCACGAGACTAACCAACCCAGCTCCTTGGTTCCTGCAAGCTTTGCTCAGTTTACACAGTTCATTATTTAGTACAGCAATCCTCCAGTTCTCATTGAGCATGTTTTACGTGTAGCAGCGTTTTTCCTTTTTTTTTTTTTTTTTTTTCTCTTGCATAATTTTGATGTCAAAATCCAATACTGTTCGTCTTCAGTCAATGATGGTGGGCCAGGAATTCTCCTTTCTTAGGCTCACCTGACACCATAATAAGGTTAGGTCACCATGCTTGTTGTAATGGTGGGGACAGTGGTGGACCGGTTAGGGGTCTTTTTTTTCTTTTTTCCTCCTTTGCCATTTTCCTTGGAGTCTCGTCCACGGTTCTTGCCATTTTTTTCTCCACGGTTCGGTGGGTTCTTCTTATTTTCCCCTAAATAAAACAAAGTTGCAATCAGTGTTGGGGAAAATTGCTTTTAAAAGTAATGTGTTACAATATTGTGTTACTTCCTGAAAAAGTAACTAAATGGTTTACTTTTTATGGAAAGTACATTTGCCTTACTTTTTCTTACCTGGGCTGGGCTTGCTTGTTTGACTTTTAACAAAAATTAAAAAAATAAAAAGTTCTATTTTTGGCAAATGTAAAGACCCTTTCATACCAAAAGTGAAATGAATAAGCCTCAGGTTTAAGGAAGTGCAAACTTACTCCCAGTTTCTCTCAACGCGGGGACAGCAGGGGTGTCAGTCTCTAAATGGGAAAACAAAGTTACTTGCGTTACTTTTTTGAAAAAGGAACAGATATTTTGTTATAAATCTAAAAGTAATGAGTTACTTTACTAGTTACTTGAAAAAAGTAATCTGATTCCGTAATTTGCGTTACTTGTAATGCCTTACCCCCAAAACTGGTTGTAATTAGAAAATTCAAGATGTATTAATTTTGTATTTCAGGAAAAATATATAAAACAAGATAAATGTATTTGAGAAACAAAACTGTATGTATATTTTAAATTAGATTTATATTTATATCTCCCTTTTTTTTCTTTATTAATTTTGTTTTGCTTTCAGAATAAACCTCACAAAATTTTGTTGAATTTATACTTAAAACATGAAAAAAAAATTCAATATACACAATTAAGTTAATACATGTAATTTTGCATTTCAAGCAATTTAAAAATTAAATTCAAACACACAAAAATATCTATATAATAACATATTGTAACTAAAATTATTGCCACTTTACATTTATCTGCCTACTGTTTTTTTTATATATTGTTGAGAAGTGGTTAGGTTTAGGATAAATAAAAATATGTAAAAATACCTTTATAATAGTAAAATGTAGCTATACAATGTATATTTTTTTATATAAATACAAATAATTCATTAAAAAAAACCACACACACATTTTTAAAGCTGTGCATATGGAAGCATGTATTCAAATGTGAAAAAAACCTATGTGTAAACTTTACATTAAAATAACTAGAAATACTGATTAGATCATGCTGAACTATAGTACTGTCCAAAAACAGTACTGAAAAACACAGGCTGGTTCGTTTCCCATCAGCCTCACTTGCACTACTATAAGGGGGAGTCAGGGCCTCCGGACTGACTGATATTTGTTATGAAGTTAGTGTTGTGAGTCTCAGTGTTCCCTGGAAACCAAAGTCAACACTCATTTGGTGCTGGAGAGCATTCACTCTGCACTTGATAACATGAGCCACACACACAGCCGCTCTGCGGCTCCTGAAATTGGCTCTCTGCTCATCTCAAGGCCCTGATGTTCTACCACAAACTGTTGCATAAAATGCATGATTAAAAATAGAATGGAAAGGGTGCAAACAAACATTTGTTTGATTAAACCTTTGGTTGTTAAGAGTTATATAAAAAGCAGTTTCACTTTTACAGATTTTTGACTTGAAATGGCATCATTGTAAAACAGATAAAAAAACGACTTTCTTTGGCAAACATTTAAGAGCTTAATGGACCTGAATCTAACAACAAAACAAGCAATAATTAGAATTCCCTCAGTTTATTTAACAGTCCTGCCAAGGTCTATAAAGCACAAACAGCAGTCCTTTCTGCTATATATAAATCAGAGATATAATGCTGTTTGCAATTATGCCTGTTATAGTATTGATGCATCAACAACTAAACATTTTCACAATATCACAAGAGAAAGAGTGCAGTTGTACGGCTATTTGGCTGCAGGTAATCTCAACCATTATTCAGAACTAACAGCTCTATATTTGTGAGTGCCATTGCTTTTATACGACAGATAAAAAAGACAATAATATCATAATAACATGTTATATGACACAATATGGCCATATATTTAGTTTGTTTTGCTCCGCTAGCAAAAATAGCTCCAAATGAACCCACAGGAGAGCCACGGCGCATCTTTGAGAAACACACAGTAGTGGTGTTTCGTTTCTGAATGAATGGTTTTAAATGAATCGTTGGATTGAATGACTCAATTAAGACACTCATTTGTTTTGTTCCTGAACAAATCAGTAGTGTGTTTTGAACTAATCGGCTGAATGAATGATACATTGACTAACTTATAAAGACAGCTGATTGTTTTTTTCAACAGTGAATCAATATGTTTTGAACAAATCAGTTGAATGAATGATTCAATTACTCACTCATTAAGACATAATGACTTCCTTAATATATAGTAGATGAAAAAGAGAACAGAGAATTATGTATGATTTCACAGTATTCATAAAACAATATGTGACCCTGGACCACAAAACCATCATAAGGGTCAATTTTTTGAAATTGAGATTTATACATCATATGAAAGCTGAATAAATAAGCTTTCAATTGATGTATGTTAGGATATGACAATATTTGGCTGAGATACAACTATTTGAATATCTGGAATCTGCAAAAAAAGTTCAAAATTTTGAGAAAATCGCCTTTAAAGTTGTCCAAATGAAGTCCTTAGCAATGCATATCCACTCACAAAAATAAATGTTTGATATATTTACGGTAGAAAATTTACAAAATATCTTCATGGAACATGATCTTTGCTTAATATCCTAATGATTTTTGGCATAAAATAAAAATCGATAATTTTGACCCATTTAATGTATTGTTGGCTATTGCTACAAATAAAAGTGCGACTTATGACTTATGATAGTGCGACTTATGACTGGTTTTGTGGTCCAGGGTCACATATGCGAAAAGTATGCAGGTGACCTACTAGTGGCTAGATTCAGAAGTGCGCATCTAATGGACACTTTACTATCCTATGAGGCCACTGGAGAGGAGTTGTAAATGTCAGTGAAGCAACACAACGGACGTTGATAGGTCACATGACAAATGAAGTACATCCAGATTACATTCATACTACATACAAAGTACTTTTTAGCAGTCAAAGCAATTAATTATTCGAAAGAAGTACCTATGTGATTTTGAATGCAGCCAGTCACAAATGAATCAGTGTGCTTTGAACAATTCATTTAAATGAATGATTCAATGACTCATAAAGTCACTTGCTGCCACCTACTGGCATAACAATGTAACCTACTGAAATATTCACACCTGGTGAAACCCAGTGCTCGTCCAATCAGATTGGGGGACTTAAATGTTGTATGTATTGTATAAAAACAATTAATTATATCATATTTTTATCAGTGATTTTCACTAACAAAACAAAACAAGTGTAACTGAATTCAATTGTTTAGTGTTCACTGCTTTGAGAAGAGCAATCTTGTTCATGTGAGGACTTCAAAGGCCTTGAGTTCACAAAAAAATTGAAAATAACTCAACTTGAGTGTCAGTTAATCACGATTTTAAAACCGAGGTGAAACGCAAAAAAACATGGAAGGAAAAGGAGCCTTAAACTTTGGATCCACATGGAGGAGACTTGTTAGCTTTGATAAAGCAGTAAGAGCGCTTGGGGAGGATCCATTCATTTATGACAGCAATAATTACAGCGCAGCTCAATCCAACCTAAACACTATCGCCTGACAAAGGCAATCACGCATTTAGTGTATTCGGTTTTCGTGCAAAGACATTTATTAAGCTACAGGAAGGGAAAGAGAAAGGGGGGAGCTTGGCATAATCAACACAAAGCGTGAGATCTGCAGACCAGTAAATCACCGGTGTTATACAAGCACTGCCCCCTGTGATTTTTACAGCAGCCTTGTCAGCCAATTCCTGCAGATGTATTCACAGCCTTGCTAATTTAGCACGAGGTGAACATTTACGCACTTAGAAAAAAAGAGGGCAATCGGGTCATGCAACCCATAACCTATGAGTTCTTGACACCTGAGTTGCATTAATTCTTTTCGGGTAGGTGGTGCCGCTTTGCTTTTGTGGCGAAAACATGTTTTGAATCCAACTGGCAGAACACTTTTCTAACTGATCCTATCTTAACATAGTTAGGGCAAGCATGATATTATGAGATTGAACTACAAACAAATGACTTTACATGTGTCCAAACCTATTAGTTCACCATAGCTCTTTCTCTCCGAAAGCTTTTCCGACAAGTGGACTCTCTAAGTTTAGAAATTTGGCAGGCGATATAGCACTTTTATGGGGCAGTTTATAATATTTCACTGTTAATTATTCTTATGGACCCCGGGTGAAAATTCTTTCCACAATACGGGCGTCATGCAGAGTAAATTTGCTTCTCATTTCTCAAATGGCGCTGTCACACCTAGTCCAGCAAAGCATGGAGCCCGACAGAAGAACAGCGAGCACTTGATCTCGTTAGGCTGTTTGCATGAATAAGACGTAATTTCCAGGAACACGCTGTTTCTCAACAGTGTGAAGAAAACTAAGAGCTCTAGAAGGTATATTCTTTTATTTATTTTAGGAAACACTCAATGGGTGGCAATTACTATTATAGCTTAGCATTTAGACTGAGTCATGAGTCATGCAATTTCCTAAACTGATAAGAATCACTTGAATATGGCATCTAGGCATGAATAAATTAAGGAGACCTCAGTTTTTGAGAGATATCTATTGAAAGACAAAAGAGAGAAAGCAAAAATAGAGTGAAAGCAGTCACAATCACTTTTTATTAGCCTGGCTTGATTTCTGTATTGTCGATGACGATGTTAAATTTTTTAGCATTCATGAAAAAATCTGATCAAATGAGCTATCTTTACTTGTAAAGCCCAGTGGTTATTAAAATGTAGGAGACTTCCTTAGTTCTCAAATCTCATTCATTTGCAGATTTTCAAATGTATCAATTTGATGACAGACACAAAATCCATTGAGGTTTGGTGCAATTTCTTATTTTCTGCCTTTTTCTGCTTACGTGAACAGGCTCACTGCACTGCACGTGTTAAAAAACAGGCTTTCTTGTATGCATGCTAGATTCGAAGCACAAGATTTTGAGTAAAAACTGCAGTCTTCACACATAAATGATTGACTGATTGTACAAATTATATTGACTAGCCTACGTTTACTGTACTTTTATGTGCTTTTTAAGCTCAACGGTTACAACAATCATTTTCCCATACTTGTTTTTCACGGATGAAAACGTCTTTTGGGTTTAGAGCAGCACAAGGGTTCTTTATTTTGGGCAAAGATGCCTTTCAAATAAATTTCAAAAATATTTAATAACTAGAAAAAAATACATATTCTTTTGCAGTTAATTCAGCTTAACTTTAATAATGAAAAGTTAATTAAACCATTTTCTTATTCATCCGAAAAATATAATTCTAAGAAATGCAGAAAGTTAATGTTTCTTCAAATTTATTTGGTGAAAATAACAGTAATATTGTTAAATACTATTACAACTTAAAATAACTATTTTCTAATTTATTCCTGTGATGGCAAAGCTGAATTTTCAGCATCATTACTTCAGTCTTCAGTGTCACATGATCCTTCAGAAATCATTCTAATATGCTGATTTGATGCTCAAGAGACATTTCTTATTATCAGTGCTGAAAACAGTTGTACTGCTTAATTTTGTTGTGGAAGCTTAAACACTTTTTTCAGGATTCTTTGATGAACAGGAAGCTCAAAAGCTCAAATTTTTTGTAATATTATAAAAGTCTTTGTCACTTTTGATCATTTTAATGATCATCTTGCTGAATAAAAGCAGCATTTCTTTAAAAAAAAATGTCATCTTACTAACTCCAAATTTTTGAATGGTAGTGTAAGTGCTGATATAGGAGGTATCTCAAAAAAAAAAAAAAAAAAAAAGCTTGATCAGGCATTTGAAAGCTTTTTTGTAGACTCATACTATAAACTACTCTTTTCCGCCATGCAAACTCATATAGGCTGAAATCTACACAAAAGAATCAAAAAAACAAAAAAGGCGTGCACGTCCCAAACCTTAATTGGGCTCAGCTGCAGGACAAAAAGATGACAATCATAGAAGTAAGAAGAATAATGTCTGCACACTGAGTTTACGGCTCCAAAAACAATTTGAACTTGGTGTGCGGATATTACTCTTCTTACTTCTATGAAATCTACACAAGCCATCCAGGCGAGCGCAATTGTAGGAAGAAACAACATGTTCAGATTTTTTTTTTTGAACAGTTTACATCTAACAGGTCCACTACCGTTCCGTTCCCAATCTAGAGCCAAAGCAGCATATTAACCTAACTTTCCAGTAAGTTAAAGCAACAAACAAAAGGCCGCCCTCAGATCCGCAGCCAGCGACGAAAAGATTACAAACCAGCTGGGCTTCTGTTTATTTACTGGGAACACTTGAGGATTTATTTACACCGTATTATGTCAAAAACCGTAAATAAACGAAATCAAATTAGTTTCAGGAGACTGTTTACATGTTTTTCCGAATGGCCAAAAAAGATAAATGATCAATAAATCAACAAATCTGTAATTTGCAAACACGCATATTGAAGTTGGATAACAGATTTCACGCATTCCTTTTGGCCCAAGTATTTCCTATCCACCCTCTTTCCAACATTTTTCTGTTGTTCTTTCTCTGATTTACCTTTGCAAGGGATCTTTTTCTGCACAGTACATCTCTGGGTCTGTGTCTCTGGGACGCAGCCTGAGGGCGGCGCGGCCCCTGTGGAAGTGGCAGGACTTGGAAGCTGTACGGGCTCCCTGGTACGGGTCTGGTTACCCTTTTTAAAGCCACATGTTTTGTTCTTCTTCATGCAAGGGCCCCATGGACTCCACTCACTTAGATCACATTGGACTGAAACACAGAAAAAAAACAAAAAAAAAACAGAATAACCTTTTTTTGTTTGTTTTTTAGAATGAATCTATTATGTACCAATTACACAATTTAATATATTTTCAGACAATAGGGAAAAGACAGAAATTGTTTGGGGTTTGAACATTTTGTTCCTCTAGACGGGGGTTTGAGAAACAAGTTACTCCAAACAAAAGTTGAAGAAATTGCATTAGGAAACCCCAAAGAATCCACAGTGGAGATTCAGACAGCTAAAATCCAGCATCACTCACATTTTCCAATTACTTTTTGCTAAAAAGCAGAGCATGTGTTATGATTGTATGAGGTAGGCTCCATTTTTATTCAACGTAATGACAAGCTGTCAAGCTCCAGACTTTCAATTGGATTGAGCTGTTTTCGAGTGCAATGTCTTTTCTAAGCATCCAATTTTTGGGGGTCTAATGTGTTTGGGGGCAGGAAGGTCAAAGGGAACTCATCCATGCCAAAAGCAATCCACATTACAATACTTACTTAATACTTACTTAATACTTATTACTTATTACTCATTGACGCAGGTGAGGCATCATAAGCTTTGGCAAAATGTTACCCTGAAAGTCGAGGCTTTGCATTTAAAGGCCAAGCAGCCTGGAGGAGCCAGCACCACCATTGCGAGTATTGCTAATAGTGCTGTGTTTGCTTGCTTCTGACAGAAATATTTTCAAAAGGAATCAATAAACTCTTATCATCCAACAGGCGTTTTGCCAACGTTCCTTTCAACAGCGATTGAGAAACCACAGAAAAAGGAAAACAGAATTTTAAGAAATACAAAAAAACAAAAGGTATTCAAGAACTTTCCAGTTTCATCATTCCAGCAATAGAACTGATTCGCAATGACAGAAGTACAGTACCATGTGTCCATAACAACTGATGACATGCACTAAATAAAAAACAAAAAATAACTTAAATACACAGGCTGCATATAAAATAAAAAGCCAGAATATATGGATTTTTGTATATTACTGTTATTATAAAATATTATATTACTAAAATATCATTGTGTGTATTTTTATTAGTGCTGTCAAATGATTAATCACATCCAAAAAAAAGTTGGTATATATATATATATATATATATATATATATATATATATATATATATATATATAAACATGCATACATACAGTCAAACCAAAATTTATTCAGACACCTTGAACATTTCATTCATTAATACAGTTTATTCACTATAGTTTATGACAAGATCTCAGAGTTAAACTGTATCAGAAAAAATTAATCTTAATTATGTCAGATAACACTTAAGCAAAACATGGTCAGGTCAAAGTGTCTGAATAATTTTTTATTCCAAATTTTTATCAATTTAACTGGTAGTCCACTGTATGAAGAATTTTTGGGTATAATATGTCAGAGTTTACTTTATTTTGCTATCCTCACTTACATAAATGAACTATACTGTCCTGCACCCACTAGTAAAATATATCAAAAATATCAAAAATGTCTGAATAATTTTTGGTTTGACTGTATATATACAGTATATAATTTTTATACAATAAACTTTTATATACTGAATATTTCTTAAAAAATGCAATAACCACAAAACTTTGCCATGTAAACTGTAACTGTAAAAGACACAGTGATGTAGAACTGAGTATTTTGGTTTAAAAGTTTACATTTTAATTTAAGTTTGAAAAATTCTAAAGTTCTATTTCCATTTAACATTCACAATATGTTTTTTATGATTGACTAAGTTCAAGCATAACAGGTGGCAAAATGGTGTTCATTAGCACTTTAAAACATTCTTCTGGTAAAATCTATAAAATCTATAAAATCTAACATAAATTTATGTAACAAATCAGATTTGTAAAATGACAGGCGCTCATTTATGAGAGAATGAACCATATGAAAAAGACACATAAGCAAAATATAATAAACAATGCGGTCTCACTCACCTACACACTCCATGGTGCCATTGACGGTGAATCCTTCAGGACAGCTGGAGAAACACCGCCCTCTGTGTGAGTACAGGCCCTCCTTACATTTTGTGCAAAAGTTTCGGCTAAAACACGCCTCACAGTTTTCTATTTTACATTCTGAAATGAAGAAACACAAAAAAAGTGATATAATTATTTTATCAAGAGCAGTTTTAAACTATTAACAAGTGGTCCACCATCTGGTGACTTATTGTTGCGGCTCTTACAGTTTCTTATCCAAAAAGTAGTCCATTCAAGAATGTCAAGACTCTCAAATGGCTTCCTCACACGTCTGTCTCATTACAATCTTTGATCAAACATACAAACTGCCTCAAATTGGGGGCAATTGTGGATTTTGGCAGAATGAAAACTAGAAACAGAATCCATTTCCCCACTCATAACCCCATTACTATTATCATCATTATCTTATTCTGATAAACAGGGGATCCAGTTCTTAAATATCCATCTCAGTCTTTTCCTTTGGCGCTGTAAAACCTAAAAGGGTCAAAAAGTCTGAGACCACTGCTCTAAAACCTGATGATCATGTTAAGAATGATTTGTGATGTTTCAAAGTCCTTCAATGGTAGCAAGAGTTCACCCAGTAAATGGTCCTCATTTTAGATACTATTTCTCTGTTTTAAAATGTTTAAAATACTACAACTGAATACTTCCTGCTTTAAATCGGATTATAAATCCCTTTTTTCCTCCAACAGTCTTCTGACTGACACAGACTGAACTTTAAATTAAGAAGGACTGCTAATAATTTTGCTAAACAGATTTAAACGCTAAATTACCGTGACATATGTGAAAATGTGCAAAAATAAGGTTCTTAAATTTCCATTCGAATACCTGGGACATTCTCAGAGCAGCAGCACACGGATATCTCGGATATCTCTGAGTCCCAGCCAAAAGCAGAAGAGGGCCTAACAACATACTTGTGCCGTGTTTTTTGTTATAACCTCTGCTCTCAATTACTACTTTAAATGCCTGACAACTAAATTAGTAATGTTTGGAGCAAATTCTTTTGCACTCAAGCATTTACAAATGGACCCTTAATGCAAGACAAATGTTGTTAACAAGACATCATGGGGATTTGGAGACAAATCAAATGCACGCAGCTGATTGAATAATTGCAGCGGGGCAGCCACTCAGAGGCCTGAGATAAAGGAGGGGTTCGCATGCACAGCCGTCTTTCAAAACACGACAAAAACACTCCAAGTGAGAAAGAAACAAATAAGTTGAGGGGAAAATGTTGACAATAAGAGGTCTGGTGACGTTCTGAGCGATTTGGAGTCCACACCTGTGGATACAACGCATTTCGGTCTCAATGTGTGGGTCATAAAAATACTTAGGCTAACAAGCGGACAGCTGCATGTGGTATTTCAAAGCAAGTGTAAAGTATACAGTCAAGAAATGATGAATTAAAGGCTCCAGAGGGTTGTGAAATAAAAACAGCGCTCCGCTAATTTCTCACTTCCCTTGATGCTAACATTTAAATTTAAGGTTATCTAGAATGAAAGTTTAAATCAGAACCATCTGAGAGGTATTAGGCGGAGTGATGCAAGAGTGTATCTTGGTAACAAAAGTATTTTCTTCCTATAACAAAATATAATGACTCCAAGCTGTGGTTCACACTAATTGGCTATCAAAACACGCTTGAAAAAGGGAGCAAGACGTTCAATTTACAACTGGAAAAGCTTCGGTAGGTTCAAGTTATAAAGGGCTCAAATAAAGCTATTAATTTCCTCCCACAACAGAGGTACCACCAATCAATTTACGAGAGGTATTTCCTTGTTTATCCACAGTTCTCCCCTGCTTTGCCTTTATCACAGTAAAAATGCTCACGCACATGATGGGAACAGGCCACCGAGTCTCCGGCTGAAACCTAGACAGCGCGTTGTTAAAACAAAGAGGCCGATTACAGGTAAGTCCTCATGCTTTTTGCGTAGAGTTTATGTAGAAAGAATGAAAAATATGGACAGAGTTGAACTATCATGACCTCTGCATTTACAGCCTACAATAACAACACAGACTTCCTTGGAGAAACAGACAAACAGCAGCGTATTACCAATGTTTTGCTTTGTATTTCATCCCCCAATCCTGTTTTTCACCCGCAGAGTAAGAGAAAACAGATCACTGGCTCAGGATTTGGCATTCACGGGTCAGATTGCGCTAGTTTAATGTCATTGGGTTACAGTACTAATGAATGTGGTGAACAATGTGATTGTTTCGTAATTGCATAATATGTGTCATCGTCCCAATGACGTTAAACACAGTATAACTGACGTTAAAGCCTGTGCAAATGGGAAAGAAAAGTCATTTTATGATGCTGTGTGTTGGTCAGACAATTCATCTTCATCTTTCAAGAGGGGAGGGGGGGTAAGATGTGTCAGCGGGCAAGCTGTGTCACTCCTTGTTAATCTAACAAACTGCACATTTTTGTCATGTGATAATATATATAGCTGCCTATGATTGACAGATGCACAACAGCAGGATTTTTTATGCTCAATTTTTATGAAAGTACTTCTAAAGTGTACATATATTTTTTAAATGTTTTTGTCTCTTATGCTCACCAAGACTGCATTCATTAGATCAAAAATTCAGTACAAATTTTGTACAGTACAATACACTGCTATTTAAAATAACTGTTTGGTATTTTTTATATAATATATTAATATATGTATATATTTTAAAAAGTCATTTATTTCTGAGCAGCAGCCACCAGTTTTCAATGTCACATGATCCTTCAGAAATCATTCTAATATGCTGATATCATATCTTACTTCATTCTGCCCATATACTTATTTACAGTTCTGAAATTATAAAAATATTCCAGTACAGCTTAAAGACTCACGTGTGCATTTGTTCATATCCCGATTTCGAATGCCATAATATCCAACAGGACAGGCAGCGAGGCAAATGCCTATCTGACGGATGTCATTCCGCTCCAGTAGGATGAAGAGTCGTGGTCGACATTTAAGACAGCCGTTGTACTCTGAGCAGTGTTCGCAGCCATTTGAGCATGATGGTGGTACTTCAGTGCTTACTGATGGAAAAAAGAAAAATAGGAGTGAGCATGATATTGGCGGTGTTTTCTTAAAGTATAGAAGACCCTTTGTAATCCAGAGTGCTTACGATGACTAGTTCCCAAGGAGTAAACACGTTAACACGATTACAATGTCAGACACTCTCAAGCAACCCATACCTGGATTTCAACCTGCAAACTTTGAATGAACAACCAAGGTCCTTTACTATGAGTTTACCATCACCCCTAAATATCAAGATAAATAAACATATTATATTATATTATATATAGAAATATTGACAGACGGACAGACAGACAGACAGACAGACAGACGGACAAATGGATGGACGGATGGAGACAGACGGACAGAGACAGACAGACAGACAGATGGATGGATATAGACGGACAGATAGACAGACAGACAAACGGACAGACAGATGGATGGAGACAGACAGACGGATGGATGGACGGACGGAGACAGACAAACAGATGGACAGAGCAATGGATGGACGGATGGAGACAGACAGACAGACGGATGGATGGACGAAGACAGACAGACAGACAGACAGACAGACAGACGGATGGATGGATGGATGGATGGACGGATGGAGACAGACAGACAGACAGACGGATGGATGGATGGACGGAGACAGACAGACAGACAGACGAATGGATGGACGGAGACAGACAGACAGACAGACGGATGGATGGACAGATGGAGACAGACAGAGACGGACGGATGGAGACAGACAGAGACGGACAGACGGATGGATGGACAGAGACAGACAGACAGACAGATAGATAGATAGACAGGCAGACAGACAGATGGACGGATGGATGGACGGAGACAGACAGACAGACAGATAGATAGATAGATAGATAGATAGATAGATAGACAGACAGACAGACAGACAGATAGACAGAGATCCAAAACACAACATAAAAAACAAGCTATGCTAGTCATTCCAGCAATACTGTGTAAGATAATACAAACTCAGCAGGTGTAATATAATTCATTTGAGATAGCACTGCGAGAACAGGCGATTCATTACGACACATCAGCATGAGTATTTCTAAACAGCACTGACTGCAGGGCTGTAAACATGGCACTGGTTTATCTTGTTAAACACAGTGGTCTGTGTTTGCAGTTCATTTATGCCAAGTACCCTTGTTCGTTTCACGCTGTTCATTTAAAAACATTCATGTGGAAATCTTTCATTGGAAGATATCGCAGTATTTTGGATTGGGTGGTTAAAATTGGGGTCAACTAGGGACAATAGGGGCCTGAAACTTCAATCTTTGCTCGTTCCGTCCAGGTGCCCCAAAATGCTGACACATGATGAAATAAAATCAGCTACAGATATCTAAGAAAGCTCACTCATCCCTTGTGACTTCCATGCCTTGCTTGTAACGTCCAAAAATTTCAGTGTTTGAGGCCAAGAAGAAATAAACGATTACACTGAAAGCATGTCAGTGTGCACATCCTGTTCCTGGTAGGCTGACTGGAGTCAAAACCACGGTCATCTGCTTTAATTTATGGGTCTATGTGTGTAGCATTAGTTTTAAATATACACTCTCAAAAGGCAATCAATCTCTATGTTGTTAAAATAACCATCCAGCTGTAAATAAGCTGCACATACAGTAAGTGATGCAACCTAATGGATGAATAAATCCCTTAAATTGATCTTGTTTTAAGGATGTTTACATACTTTTTTACTGGAAAACATGACAAAAATACTTATTAGATGATATAATCTTATCCATCAGGCAGAAAAAGTATTTTAACCATTAATATTAAAATGATCTACTATTAATATTCAGTAGCAAGGACTCCCTGGTGGGTTCAGGACCTCCAACCACACACAAAAAAAAGTCCATAAAAAGTTTCTTAGAAGTGGATCATTTTCAGGCATATGGGTGTCCTTTATCCGTTCACTGCATTCCTCTCCACAGCTGAAATAAATGAAAAAGCCTCTCAGCAGGAACAACAAATATGAATCTAGTATTATAAATGATGAACGTGAAAGATTGTTTTGCACGGGTCTATAAATCGGCAGTTAGCCCGGACAAATATGCAGGAAGGTTGGTTAGGTTGCATAGCATGCGCTACTCACAAACCTTGCGCACACACTAAAAAAGACAGACTCAGCTGCCCCTTTACTTCTAGACAGTGTTATATTATGATGACTAGAAGGTCCCCTTTGGATTCAGGTGAAAGATTACAGAAAGTGCAAGGATTAAATAAGAACTTTTTATGAACAAACACACAGTGAGATCTTCATACAACCTGAAATACCCTCAAATATCTCATTACCAAACTGGAATCTAAAATTTCCTTGAAATGAAAAAGTAGTCATGTTTTGCCTCACTGAACAAGTATTTTTATACATAATGGACCAATACATGTGAGGTCACATCAGACTCTGAATAGAATTGCAAACTTCTGCCTGCATTCTTATCAATGGTCATTCACCAGTTTTAATAAATCAATCCAACTTGACAATGAACATCAAGACAGCCAGTGAAGAGTTCCGCACCTTTCAGTTGACTGTCAGATGACTGAATGCAGCCAGTTCAAGTTGAAGATATTGCTTTATTTAAATTTTTACATTAGCTTTGTTCATTGTTTATGCATTGGCATTATGTTAATCTCTAATTTGTATTTCAAAATGAATGCACCTCCGGGTCCAGACACAGTGACATTTTCATCTTTTTTTCAGACTCTGGGCTAGAATGATTCCTTCATTTTAACAATTTAAAATATGTCTTAAAACACAGGAATTCAGTAAGAATTTGTACGAAAGTAATCCAAATATTATTACTAATTATTTTGTACCAGTCTTGCTCTTTAAGGTTATTTATATTGCTTTTTTGCATTTCTTTAATAATAAAGTTGTCAGACTATGCTGCTCACATTCACATGTACCCCCCATGAAACCATAAAATGAGTGATTTTATCCGGTTGAATAACATTTTACCCCTTTCATTATCCCTGAAATATCATTAGGTGGACTGTTTATATAAGCTGTTGCTGATGAACTATACTGTACATTAAAATATTTCAATTGTCCACTTAGTGAACATGTAAGTGTGAAAAAGCCTTTAACCCTATATGTGGCAGAAAATAAATGACCTAAAACTCAGAAAGGGGCCAAAAAGAAACACATGTATGAGATTTCTTGGAAAATTATCACTGTATTGAGGAACTACAGTTCAATAAACAAGATTTTTAGATACATAAATACACATCTTACACATAAATTGATTTCAAATATAGCTGGCAAGCTTTTTAAAAGTGAAAATAGCAAAATATTTTTAAAAATAAAATGAATTGCGTCAGCGAATATTCCCTGATTTAAAGCTATTTTTGCTTATCCCACTGGCATATATATATTTTCTCCTGTTTAAAGCATTAGCCTAACAAAATTTAGTGAGGTACTTTAACCAAAAAAAAAATTGCTAATGGGGTAAGAAAAACAAACTTAAGTTAAGATATATTTCCTAAAAAATAGGTCTTATTTCTTACACAATTTTGTTAAGTGTTTTAAAATTAATGTTTATTAATGAATGTTTAGATGTTTTTACTGGAAAACAGGGCAAAAATACTGATAAAAAATGAGTAGGCAGAATTGCTGGATCCCTTTTTTAAGCATCAGACCCATGCCATAGAATAAATGTACAGAGTGCTATCATAATTTAAAATAGTTTATAATGAACAAAAATAAACACTTAGATGAAATGAAACGTTAGTTGTTTTGCTGGTATGGTTTGGATATTTTTAGAAACAGGAAAAAAAGCTGGAAAGTACCAACAGGCACTAAAGTGTGACCGCTGAACAATCACTTGTATAATAACAGCTGTCAGAGGTGTTTGCTTTCATTTTGTTGATAAAATGCTAGAAAACTCCACTATCAAGAAGCACTAGCCCCATGAGCTTACAGCGAGGTCAAGAAGTCTTAACAGATTGTGAAGCACCCGCTGATTTATTTGACCAAGTTATTCACTGTTTATTTCTCCACAGATAACTTTACATTCTCATTGGTGCTGTGTTTTGATTAGCACTTCTAGGCTTCCTCGTGCTACTTGATTTCTAGCCTTAGTGACCTGCTGTAACTGTCACAACACAATATATGCTTGTTTTGTTGCTAATAATGTATGGTGGGTGAATAAATGTAAATGTTTTAATACTATTGTCTCTTATTGACTAAGCTAAATAAGAGCAGTCTAACCAGTAGCAAATGCAATGCAGCTTTGTATACAGCCACTGTGAATGTCTCTGCATTGCTTACAACTTCCTCTAGAGGAGGCTGTACACTCCTCAACACTGCAAGCAGTCATCAATGTACATTTCCCAATGAATAATCTCACACTCACCCCTTAATTTAAAAGTCAAATTATGATGAGGAATTGATCTGATTGTCAGGTTAATTTTTTAAACATTACATTACTTTTGATAAACATGAATGTTTTTGTTAAAATATAAATATAAAATGCTCTTCCTATGAGACAAGCACACATGAGTGAGCTCTGCTGCAATGTGCAGGTTGATTTTTCACCAAAAATTATTCCCCAAATTATTTACTTAATGAGTATTTGAAAGTAGTATACCACACAAAAAATAAGATAGACCACTTTCCATAAACATAAATGTGTTCATTAAAATATGAAACATTATTCAATATTAGAAGTGAGTTCTGCTGCAAGGTGTGGGTTTCAAAACTAAGTTTTAAATAAAATAAATAAATAATGGGGGAAAAACTATTTAAAAAAAAAAAAAAGTCATAAAAAGGCTAGAGTTGCTCTGAAGCCAGACAAATTACAAAATAAAGTGTGTTAGGCATTATATTTAGGTATCCAGGCAAAAACCTCTAATGGGTGAAAATTGGCTATGCTTTGGAATATGACGTGCTCATTTACAATTTGCCTTTAAAAGAAAATTTGCTATTAAAAGCAGCAGAACAGGTCCTACACTATTAATACCCCACCAAAACTGGCTTGAAAAAATGACAAAAACATTCCAAGGAAGTCAGAAACACTCTAATGAGCCACAAATAATAGGGTCTGGCATAGAAATGAAATGTGAAATGCTGCAGTGTCTCAAGGGATAGTTAACCCGAGCTACTTAATGATGAGACATGAAGAAAAAACAGACATCAACACTCACTCCGTCTCTGTCTTCTTGCTTTGGAGGCCTTGAGGTTATCGCCGTGACCCATGGAGCTGAGGAAGACCACTGCCAGCGCCACCAGTCCCAAACGCATAGTCCCTGCTGCCCAGTCACGCTGGGTCCCGCCTGCAGGCAGACAGATCACAGCTGAGGGGGCCCCTTTCACGCTGTGGCAGGTGGAATGGAGTCGACTACAGCCGGTCGCAGAACCCTTGGCTTGAGGCCTCTGCCGCTGCAAGTCCGAACATCTTTGCAGAACAAACCATAGCACTCAACACGATGAAGATGAGAAGGATGAAGTATGGGTGCGGAGAGCCTGGGTGAGATGAGATCTTGTGGACAACGCAAACTGCCCTTCAACCCATGAAGCCTGGGGCGAAACCGAGAGGAGAGGGAAGCTTGTGGCGGGAGCTTGCCAGGAGATCCTAACGTGAGTGAGCAACCCAGCCCAGGAGCATGTGTCTTATTAGGGATGCTGGGAGGAGGAGGGTGAGTGCCGAAAAAAAACGAGAGAGAGATGGAGAAAGGTTCTGGACTCCTACGCGTGACAACGCATCCGTCAGTGCCAAGATCTGCAGCGGAGAGACAGAGAAAAGGGGGCGAGCGAGGGAAGGAGGGAGTTGGATGTGAAGAGGAGTGGGTGAATGGGGGGAGAAAAGCACAATGAGACATGTATATAAAAACGGTACTTTGTTAAGTCAGCACGTCAAAAGAAAGTCCAAATATCTTGCCCAGGGGAAGAGATGAATTTTTTTTTTTTTTTGTGAATACTTTAAAAACTACTTTTGCATTTTCTGTAAACTGTCATAAAATATTTTTTGGAATCAATGAAAAAGCGACGGAAAGAAAATAGTCTTACGCAGGGCTTACATAACTGCACTCTTTCATCTCTATCACTGCTCTTTCTCAACGAAGTTCAGCATTTCTGCGCTCTAAATTTGTTAAATTGATTCATGGAAGTCTGGTCTGGAACTATAAATGTGGACACAATAGTTTGTGTAACATAAGCCGAAACTGGTATTTTGTCCGTTTAAACCACACATTCCTGCCATGCTTATTTTTTCCTTGGCCAGATAGATTCATGAGCCGGGAAAGCAAACAAAATGTTTCATTTTAACTGTAATTTCCCATTAAGACTGACAAGAGCTGAAGAGACCGGCCACTAAAGCTAAAACCGATTTGACCAGAAATAGGGCACCGTGAAACAAATACCACAATAACCTTTGGTCGACGCACTTCCAAAAGTGAGGAATGGAGACAAAACAAACAAACAAATAAAAAACATGTTTACCCTATCTGTCAGAAAACAATAGGCAGAAAAATGTCTCTCAAGCAGCTAAAGGAAAGAAAGAGGTCACATTTACGCCTCTCACTATGACAGATAGATATGTTTATAGAATGATTCTTAATCACATTCCAGCAGAAATGGATGAGCGTTCTGGATTTACGCAAGAGAGACATCATGCCTAGAAGTATCAGGAAAGCAGGGCCATATTTGGCCACAGGTCCTCTGGATCTTGTATCATGTTATTTGTTAATTCTTAGCATACCAAAAAGTGCTTTTAAATGCCAACAAAAACTCTGCAGATATCTATATTTCATTTTAGCCATTCAACACTCCTGAAATACGAAAAGCTGCTGAGTCTATAAATTGTAATTTATGAACAAACATGATTTTCCCTCTGTTTGGTTTGAAATTGACTTCCAAAAGCAATGGTGAAAATACAGCGGGTGGAAAAGCCACTTTGTGCAAATATGTCATGCAATTATAAAACATTATTAATAAGAACTGTGAAAGTGTTTAATTGTAACATGATATATATCACAAATAACAAAAAACATCTTTCTCTTTTTTTTAAAGGGTTGTTAACAGGATCTTTTGGTTACAGCAATGTGGTAAAACTAAGCGACAGCAAAGATTAATAAACCACATACACAGATGTGGTAAGTGGACGTGATTTAAATAAGGGGGAAAAATGGAAACAATATTTATCTTGCACATCAAGCATTAAAAGATCATCTCTAGTCTAGAAGGAATAAGAAGAAACCCTCCTCTCTCTCCACCAAAATTTTGCGGACATCTTCTTTTCCCAAAGTTTATTTATCTTAGATAATAATTAATACTCCAATGTCTTCGACGCTTTCTTCGTATTTATTACCCAAAGCCAAAACCTCCCATTGCCTGCTGTTCATAGCGCTCGTCAGCAATATTAATTAGGAGAGATATGTCAAGTCTGACGCACAGATATGCCATCGCCCTGGAAGCAGAAAGGGGAATTCTCCAGAATATAAAAGATAGATGATGTTCAAGTTTACGTTTTCAGAAGAGGAAAAGAAGAAGCTCAGGTGAAATCAAAAAAGGGAATATATCTGGATTTGGTTTAGATTTCGTACATCTAAAACAAAAGAAGAAATTTAAACAAAAACTGTGTAAAGCCTTCCTCTTTTCAATCAATAATATTTATCTACAATTAAGTAAAATCCAAGCAAATCTTTAATAAGCTATTACTCTCATTTCCCAAATAAGCCCCTGATTGCAGTATAAAGGGCATCCCCACCATCTGACCGATTATGCCTTTGAGCTTTTCTTAGGACAGCTTTTCATGTTTGCAGTAAACTCTGTCTTTGCTCTTTCATCCATTAACAAACAACAGATCCTGTTCTTCTGTCATGCTCATTCAGTTAAATAACAAACCAAAACTCTGTCTCATTTAATAGTAAGAAGATTAAACTGTCTGTTGTGTAAGTTCTCTCGATGTTGCAAAGTGCAGCAATTAACAGCTCCACATCATGCCAGTGAAGACCAACATTTTTCAGGCGGAGAAACCATTTTTGAATTTCATTCGAGGCCGGCCACTGATCCATAATTTTGCTAGACAGCAATTTTGTTTTTATTTAATGAAATGACTTTCATCTAATGAACGTAAATTAGCTGAATATTTGCAATCTGAAAAGTTGGACTGAACCTTTTTGCACACTTTCTGTACATAAAATGAATCATTCATTCAGCTAATTCATTGGCTATAAATGATATATTCCATTATTTTTGCTTCTGCTTTTTATATCAGCCAATCAACTCATAGGCCACCTAGAATCCTTCAAGGACCACCGGTGGTCTCAGCTCTAGTCCTTCTCAGTATATCCACAACTGTTTTTCTTTGTTTCTTTAAACTGCCTTTTTCCATTTTGTATGACAAAGGCCAACAGCCCAGCCTATCCCACAGAACATGTGTGCGGGCAGTTGTATTAGGCAGCAAGTTCAGGCGGAACCATGAAAAAGGTCAGAGCAGTAAACAGGCCATAAACAGAGTTTGTAATAAAGCAGAGCAAAAACAGAGTGGATGTCTGTCTGGCATGTTCTGGAACCATGGCCCAGACCCCCTGGAAATCCTCCGCTCCAGGAACCCCAAAGAAATGAGGAAAGACAGTTAAACGTTCAACATCCATCCAAAATGTCTTGCAATAAAAGCCTATGGACTAGACTCAAAATCGGAAACGGTGATACACTGACAAAGAATTAGTGCTGGTGTTTAAAATGGTTGAACGGACTGTGTATTTGGCACATAAAGTACTTTTTGGAATGTTGTTTCTGTATATACGGCAGCCAAACATAAAACCACAAAACTAACCAATGATCATGCAATAACTATGAGTAAAGTATACAATAAATCTGATGCATTCGGTCAGCACAGCAATCCATGCAATTCAGCACACTAATGGGTGACCCCCTCTTTGCCCTCAACATCACACTGTCTTCATCTGAACTGGATCTACGCCAGCACCCATGAGTCAGGACCGCAGCAGCTTCATCGGAATATCTGTCTACGGCAGTAAATGATGCTGTTAAATCTGTTTACTGGCACCAGGCGTGCAGCTGTCAGACTGCACCTGTCTTTATCTCTATACCGTCATCTCTCCCTCTGGACCGGTCCACTAAACAACACTTAATGGTTTTACTGCAGAATTATGGTGCCAGATTACCTAACACTGGACCAGAGACAGAACAAAAGATGTTTAAAAGCCGTAAGATATGGATTTTAGTAACTAGCAGGTCAACATTTGGACATCCCTCCATGTTTTTTGTGTCTCAATTCTCAACCCTATTTGGCCCTCAATAATAAATCAAACACAAATACCAGAGGATTGATTAGGTAACTAAAAATTGATTATTTAAATATTGTGAGCAAAAAGTTTATTTATTTATTTTTTTGTCTAGAAACCTGAATTACTGAATAATTTTTAATAATAATAAGCCTTTTATTAATAATTAACATTTTAAAATAAATAAAATTATATTATATTAAATTAATTATTATTATGTCAATTTAAGAAGGAGAAATAAAATAGAGGTATATGAAAAAGTTTATAAAAATCTTGTATCACAAAATGATAATAATTAACTTAATAAAAATAGATGAAACTTGAGTGTCAATACATAGACATCGTCTCTATATAATCGAAGTAAACATTTCGACGGATAAAAATGTGTGTCAAATAAAAATGTCAATATTCAGGTAAATGAAAAGCTCAGCGTTTAGAGTCATGGTCTTAACGAAACTGGCTGTGGACATCTTCAAATTGTTCAAACAAACCAATTTATTCCGTGGCGATCTCTCAGACGTAAATTAATGTTTTTATACAATACAAATAATGAAGTAAGCCGATCGTATAACCTACCTACTATGTATCGCGAGCGTCATATTGATCCACTGCGCGCGAGGCTCTAAATGTGTCTGTAATATGGGCTTCTCCTCGCGCTGCTAGCAGACACCAGCGGCTGAGCAACAGATTGTCTACTGTGATTATTATGGGACAAGCGCTTCTTGACTTGCTTTGACTTCGGTTAAAATGTCATGACAGTTTACATCAGTGTCCTCGTGCGTAATCTGAGCAATAGTGGGCATGGGAGAATGGAAAAGAAACAAAAATGACTTTAAATAGAAAATCCCAAGGATAAATCCCCTAATTCCACTGAACTGCGTTTATAATGGAGCCCACATAGGCCTGGTTTATTTTGCGGTTCTCTGCCGTAATTCTGAAGCAAGTCCCACATAAATCCACTTTTAAACTCCGGACAGCATCCAAGTCATTGCGGAGAGCTTCTACCTCACGAAGTTTGCATCCAACTCCATCTAGAGCAGTTTCGGCGTGCTGAAGGTTGATCTGGCCCCACCCCTCAACAAACACACATTGAGAGACAAAAAACCTGTGATGGAATTGTGCCGGAATGTTGTTTATTTAGTGACAAACATCCATCCATCCATCCATCCATCTATCTGTAACAACAAAATAAAAATAAAAACATCTGTAGAGACCTTCAAAGACCACTTTTATTCTATGACTGTTTGTTAGATTATGATATTAATATTTAAAAGACAAATAAAATTACAACAAGGAATGCTCCCAAACTTTTAATTTAAACTAGCTAATTCTTATATTAGAGTAATATGATTAATTGTTTTTTTGTTTTTTGTTTTTGTAAAAAACCTTGCAATTGATATGACAATCAGCAAGCATCTTGTTTTCATGAGAATCTATAAACCAAAGAGACTGAGCTAAATGTTTTCCTGTGATTTGATATATAAACACATTTTCTACCTCAATGTGGCATTAATAAAAATCAGCAAAAATGTACCTTTTCATGGTACATATGTTGCTTTAGATGCAGCCTCTCTATGTCACTTTTGTTTATAGGCTGTGTTCTTTTATGAAAAATTATGGCCAGGATGTAACTAATCCAGAGTGTGGATCTGGATTGCAGTCCATTAATTGGTGACCTCTGTCTTCAAAACAGGTAACAGGCAAGAAAAACAAGTACAGACATGCTTCCCTGGATTCAACTCGTTAGAAAAAAAGTTGACTTGTTTCTTAAAGTCGGTATGAAATGTTGTGATAGTCTTTTCTTCCATATTGTGACGTATATCCTTCTCGAAAAATAAAAAATGTAGGACGGTACTTACTTTTGTCCATCAGGAATTGATTGGATCATTGGCTTGTTGTGGTTTGCTATTGATATTGATGTGAGTGACAGGTTGTCACGTCATCATAAAGAGATGTTGTTGCAAGTGGAAGGTGAAGTTATTTTGATTAAAGATTATGAGAAAGAACATGCATGTTTTAGTCGTCATGATGTGCATGGATAAATCATTTTTAATAAACACTGCTACGTTCCATAAAAAAATAAGAATTGTCTTTTTTGATTTCAATGTGACCTTAAAACATTTTTTTTCATGATTTTATGTTTAACCTTTGTTCTAAACTGTATGTTAGATGGATACTGGACTTTGGCACAAGAGGCCATATTCTTTTATTTGGTAGCCTATGGTTTATCCTCCTTCACACATGTTGCATCTGAATGTCAATGCATTAAATAACCTCTTTATTTAACATCTGACCAAAGTTATTTTATTTTCCACACTGGCAACATAAAAATTTAATTTTGATCTTTTGTCCCCATGGCACTCTGTTTATAAAGTAAACAAACAGCATTGATGTTACCATTACACAGTCACATTCTAGCTTCTCTTATGGGTGGCACCTGATGATGGTTCTATGCCCAGAACACATGGACAGCATCCAGAGCAACACATTAAACAGCTAATCAGAATGTTACAAGGCTGACATTATAAACTCTGTCAAATCATTTAGCAAATAAAATAACTTTATACCTGCTAGTGAGCTGGCCTGCATACCACTGGGAAGTCACGCTAACAAACTTTCAAAGAAGATTCTTTACCATATTCTTTCATAAATACCAGCTCTAAGTATAAATACCAGCTAAAAGTAGCTATAACATGTTTCAATAGCACAAATTTTACTATGGATCAAAGCTATGATAATCAAGAAATCAAACGTTACACTGTAGTGACAGGAGTTTATATGTGAACGTGATGACTGACAAGCGGATTACATCAAATCATTTCTCTGTTTTGAGAAAGATACTTTTGAAACTGTAGATTAATTTCCATTATATAAGCTAAATATAATTTTAAGAAGAAAAAAAAAAGATTTTAAGAAATTAAAATGTGACAACGAAATTATATTAAATACCATAAAAACACTGAAATTTACATAAAGTTGCAAAAAGTCGTAAACCATCATGATTTAATCCGTTCATTTACGTGAACCGTCCGAACGAACCGATTCACTAGAATGAATCGGATTTTCCAAAGCTATGTATATAGGACCATTTAGGATGAATTGATTCACTAGAATGAATCTAACCTTCCAACAGAGAGTTGGCCATTTAGGGTATTTATTTATTCATTCATTTTACACTTTATTCTAAAATTTATGGTAATAATAAATCGGTCAACGCTATATACGTGAAAAAGAGAAACGCTTCGACGGGCCATTTGATTATTCTAGACAAAAACAATTCATTAAAATAGCGATGTTGCGTTTAGTCGCTGCTTGTTAGTAGAAGTAGCCTAGCTTGCTTGTTACTGAACTTTGAAAACAGCTGAACTTCTAATTGCACTGCTGAAAAATGTATTTATGTAAGTGGGGATAAGTTAGTTACTCACCAGCACTGGCGTCTCTTCACTGCAATTCAGTGCCACATTTGACAAAAGGCGTGGAGGAGAGCTTCTTAAAGCCCCAGATAGTTTTCAAGTAAAACCGGGCAGATCATATATAGTGCAAACTGTGACTAGTGAGCTAAAACAGATGCAAGATTGTCAATGTTTTCAGTGGCCACCACTGTACTTGTACTCACTGTGATGAAAATGTTGAGCTAGGTTAATTCACTAACACTCTCTTGCCAGCTACGATTCAAACGTGTTGACAGTTGTTAAGCTCCTGTAAGGATGATGTAAAACACTGAGCTCAGATAGGCTATTATTCACCCTTGGCAATATACACAAAATTATGTTCATTTTTTTGTGTTAAGATTTTAATAACACAAAATTAAATATAAAAGTAAATGTAAACTAAGAACTGTTTGTTTTATTTCAGCTCTTGGTAACCACATCTTAATATTTATTGAAAATCAGTGTTTACGAATGCTTGATTGTACATTATAAATAGCCTATAGTGCATCACCAGCTTTTCATACAAATGAACATCCCAATCTCATGAGAAAATGTAACTATTTTATGAGTTTACATTTCAAATGAATTCTTAAAATATCTTTTGTACAAAAACAATATTTTCAGCGGAAAAAAGCCCTAATCCTATCTCTAAACCTAACCCTCAATAGGGCGTAAGCAGATCATATGAAAACGTATGAATGAGATTGTAAAAACTGACCAAAACTTTATATAGTTATGAATTGCCTTGATAGTGAGTTGTCCTGGCCCACCCCAGCTTGGGCCTGAGCCTGCAATTTTTGTGCCAGTAAGCTATGATTTTATTTTTTTTACCTCCAACCCTGTATCATGATGATCTCTAAGTCATCTAGATTTCCTCCATTGTTTTAGCTTGTTTACTCCTTGACCAATCCTTGGATTGCTTGTCTGTTGTTAGGACAAAGTTGAGAGTGCGTGCCGTAGTCTAATAAAGAGCAGGAGAGTTTTCTTACGAGTTTTGGCTGAGCTACCAATATAAAAGAAAATATGTATTGTTTACACCAGATCTGGCCTCATATAAACCAATCTTGCATGACATGGAATCATACTAAAAGTTTTTCCTAGTTCAAGGATAAACGTTTTATCAAAAGTTTCCACTGAAAAACAACAGTTAGCCCACAGCGCAGCTTCTCTCCTTTCTCTCATTCTGTGAGTTTAAACGAGGATTAGGTGTTGCCATTTTAATTTACGTAATTGGAAATCATTTCCTGTCTGTTTATTGTTACCGAGAGGGATCAGTATATAAAGGAAAGAATTTAAAATGAGCTTTTCTGGATTTTTTTAACCGTCTGCATCAGCAATCAGAAGTTGTAAGGTAATTTTGTCTGTCATATATTATATCTTTTAAAA
This sequence comes from Ctenopharyngodon idella, assembly GCF_019924925.1. Taxonomy (NCBI): domain Eukaryota; kingdom Metazoa; phylum Chordata; class Actinopteri; order Cypriniformes; family Xenocyprididae; genus Ctenopharyngodon; species Ctenopharyngodon idella. The sequence goes on along the minus strand of NC_067235.1, from coordinate 20,712,224 downwards.
TCATTTCCTTTTTTTTAATTTTAGTTTTAATCTTTTAATGTAAAGTTCATTGATACTCTATGAAAGAAAAGAAAGAAGTCTGAGAAAGTGTGTGCTGTGCAATTCTGAGATCAGTATTCAGTGTTTTATGGTCCATTCACAGCAGCTAAGTGTTGACCTGACCTGACTGCATATGAAGCTGACATCAATCATAAGGCACTTTCCATTTCCTGACAATTCAACAAGGGGCCATAAACATCAGTTCCTAGAGACTCCTCTAAACAGATACCATGAAAACTTTGCTTTTGCTAACAGGTAAGTTTAATGTCAAGTATTTGGGGTTGACTTGTTCTGTTGCAACCTTGCAATGTCCTTAAATGTGGAGCGAGAAAAATGCTGTTTTTTTGTGTCTCCCGTAATGTTTCACAGTGAAATCCACCTCTCAGCAGCATGGTGCTGCCAAGACCATGACAACTTCCCATGAAGCAGAAAGTGAAGCATTCGGGCAGCCGTTGTTGTGTGCACATCTCTCTAATCTCAGCCATTCTTCAGAGTTGTCATTGGTCAAGAGACAGGTAATGCTTATCTCCAAGATAATACTGCATACACACCACATAAAACAAAACACCTCTAACAGGAATATGTTTTTAAGAGAGTTTGCATAAGATGTGCATGTGTTACTGATGTGAGAAAGTGGGTGGTTATGAAAGTGAGGCAGGTAATTTTATCTAAATCAGCAAGCCAAAACACTGCATGCTTTCAAAACCTGTCAAACGAATACTTTGATGATTCAGATCATTTCAAACTGTTCACTGAAAAGAACTGACTTATGAGTCATTCATTTGAGAATTCCAGCTTGTTCTGATTCTATACACACATCATTATTGCTAAAATATTGTCAAGAAAAATTTACAATACCGTTGAAATGTTTGGAGTAATATTTGATAAAAAAAATACAACAAAAACAGTAATATTGTGAAATATTATTACAATTTAAAATAACTTTTCTTTCTGTTTTATTATATTTTTGAATGTAATTTATTCCTGTGATGGCAAAGCTTAATTTTCAGCATCATTACTCCAGTCTTCAGTGTCACATGATCCTTCAGAAGTCATTCTAATATGCTGATTTGGTGCTCAAGAAACGTTCCTTATTATTATCTAAGTTGAAATCAGTTGTACTGTTTAATTTTTTTTTTTTTTTTTTTTTTGCTTCGTGGAAACCATGATATGTTTTTTTTTTTTTTTTTTTTTTTTTTCAGGATTCTTTGATGAATAGAAAGTTTAAAAACAGCATTTATTTAATATAGAAATCTTTTGTAACATTATACATGTCTTATCTGTCATCTTTGATCATTTGGTAACACTTTACAATAAGGTTCATTAGTTAACATTAGTTAACATGAACTAATAATGAACAGCACTTATACAGCATTTATTAACCTTTGTTAATGTTAATTTCAGCATTTACTAATACATTATTAAAATCTTGTTAACCACTTAGTTAATGCACTGTGAACTAACATGAACAAACAATGAACAACTGTATTTTCATTAATGTTAATGAAGATTAGTAAATATAGTAACAAATGTATTGCTCATGGTTAGTTCCTGTTAGTTAACATTAACTAATGAACCTTATTGTAAAGTGTTACCGATCATTTTAAGGCTTGCATGTTGAATAAAAATATTATTGTCTTTTTAAAAGAAAGACTAAGCCTAAACTTTTGAACAGTAATGTAAAACATATATAATAGCAATGCTACTTACCTCACTGTGAATTGTACTTCAATATACAGTATTTGCTGCTTTTAGCAATGATATACTCTCCATCAATGGCTAGGCAGTTGATTGGGTGGTTGTCTAGGGAATTTTGTTTTGCTCATTTTATCATGTGCTAGGCCAGTCCAGTCCGGTTGCTTAGAAAAGTACACTCAACAACTCGCGTTGTTTGAGGTATCATCAATATCTTTAATACTTAGGTTTAAGGGTTTAGAAAAGCTTTGATATGAACTACAGCTTTGTTTCTGATGAAATATGTTTGCAGTGGAGTTGTGGACTTCTCAATAAATATACAGAACAGGCCTCCAACATTGTAATACCTTCTCCTCCTTAAGTATGCATGCCTTATGATATTACCTGGACGACATATGTTAACATTGGCAATAGGTTGTCTTACTGTAAATAATTTCACATTCAGTATATAGCACTCCTTGTTTTCTTGTGTTAACGTTTTGTCCAGATATGGGCAGAATCGCTTGCTTGATTAATCTACAAGTTTCTGAGATATGCTGTAATTCTTCTGCTCTGAATTGCTTATAAAGTTTTATCTTTAAACCTGATCTTTAAGCCTTTGTTCTCAGGGGAACTTGAAAAGCTTTAAGTATAGGTATTATTGATCATCTTAAAAATGTATACTCAAAGGTAGCAATGATTTACACTGTTTTTATAAGTATCAGATACACAGCATCTGTTTCTTTTCACTGGCGCTTTGTAAAGTAACACACGGCAATGAATCTTGCAGACACCAGGATATGAAGGAGTTCTATTGTCCTGCTCTTTTTCTCACAGATCATACTGTACCTTTGAGCCTGTAGAAATTAATAAATGGTTATTGCCATAATCCACCCCCCCAGGATTTTAATCCAGCGCTCCCCATGAAGACAGAGGCGAAAGGAAAGCAGTGGTGGTCTCGCTCATATAGAAGAGTATAATACGTGTCTTCAAGAAGGGTGAAGAATTCACAATGGATGCAAGACATTAAAGAAAGCATTAGGTTTTAAGAAATGGTGGGAAAAGGATTTTCTGGAGTTGGGGCTCATTCAAGGAAATAAATCCTGTCTGAGAGCTACTTTATATAAGATACAATTCCACATGGGGAGGATGTCACAAAGGATATATATAAGTAATTTTAAGGTTAGGTCAGTAAGGTACAGTAAAACCACAGCATACATTTAAAGGGATAGTTCACCCAAAAATGAAAATTTTGTCATCATTTACTCACCCTCAAGTAGTTCCAAACCTGTATGAATTTCTTTGTTCTGCTGTACACAATGGAAGATATTTGGAAGAATGTCAGTAACCAAACAGATCTCGCCCTCCATTTACTACTATAGTATTTATTATGGTAGTAAATGGGGGGCGAGATCTGTTCTTAAAACAAAGAAATGGCGCTGACACATTTTTAGATTTGTCAGTGTAAGTTGCTTTCTGTTAAAACAGCTCAAACATGCATTTTAGTCTGGGACTAGGCTTAAGCCGGGGGTGTATCTTTTTACCTGGGCAATATCCATGTAAATTTTCTGTGTATTTTCAGTAGTTCAAGTGAAACTTTTCAGTTTCAAGTAGTTAAGGTACATGACTATAGAAAAACTGACCTACACTAAGAAATATTCACTGGACTAGAAACTGTAACAACTAACCTCGTTCTGCCCTAACAATTACAGACCATTTCTGGATGTCTGGATGTCAGTTAAATCTTGCAATATTTTGACGAGCGATTCTAAAACAGCATATACAGCCATTACTGAGATGAGATTTATGACCTTTGGTTTTCATTTGGGAAGTTTATGGCCAAGCATCTGCTTGCTATCCCTTCAGACACCCCTCTTCTTAGTAGGGAACAAAAAGCAAATCTCTAAAATGGTCAAAGCAACTATCATGTGTCTTGTACCACTTGTCATTCTCACATTGAATAATTTAGTGTTGACTCTTAATCTTAATACCAAATGTCACAGAGACATGGTCTTTCAAATTTAAAAGTTCTATTATCGGATCTTATTTGGCATTTGCCATTTTTGTGGGTTTTTAACAGTGGCTTAAGTGTTCATATAAAAAGTCTACTGTATATACACTTAATCTAATATCATCAATGTTATTCCCTATATTATTCCCTTTAAAAATGTTATTCACTTTAAACCTCAACAAAACCAACTGTTGCAAAAGCAATCTCACTTTTTTTTTCTTTCTTTTTTTTTCTGTGAACTGAAATTGTGTTGTTAACCTGTGGTGCAAGTATCAGCAGGATTCTTCACACTTTCCATGCCAAATCAAAAAGCATTCCCAGCTCCCACCATCATTGCTATTAAATGTTAAAGTTAAATACCCATAAACAGTGTTCTTGGACATTGAATTTTACTAGCTTTGCTGTGATCGTTAATTAAATTTACAACACAGTTCTTAAATTTGGTGATTGCAGACGCCTCCAGCTGTATTTGGTCTCTGGAGGTCTGCAGCATGAGGTGACGTTGCAGTATTATTTTCATATTTCCAGCTAGACGGGTAGAGAGATTGTGGTGGAGAAGGCAAGGATATAGAAGGCAATGACATGGACTTTAACCTAAAACACAATTAAATGACTTGGAACGGAGTTAAAAGCTCATATTTACTCATACGGCATCACTGCGGTCCCTCTCCAAATGGGAGTGCCACACATCACTTATCCTGCCAAGAAATGTCCCCGAGGGAGCACTTAAAATGAGCCAGACAGCCTTTGCAGTGTCAGATATAAGATGCTTGTGCATGCAAATATTATAAAATATACTTTATTAAGGTAATAATTTTTGCTGAAGTCTATCAGCCAATGGTAGTTAAGGTTGTTGTAATACCTCCAGGGTAGACTGCAGAATGGCCGGTTTAACGAGGGACCTGGGGATTAATGATGTTTAATGATAGGTTTATGACTCCAGCATCAGGATGTGAATGTCAAAATAAAACATATGGATCCATCACGGCTAAAAGGAAAAAAAAGGAAAACAAAAAACATCATCATAATCCTTTGCCTAAAACAGAGAAATGAATAATAGGCCAGAGTAAGAAATGAAATAGAGTACAATGCCGTGTTGTCATGGGTTAATGGCTTAAACATTTCAAGTTTGTCCAGGGAGAGTATGGACCATGTGAAATGCTGTAACAATATCTGTAGAGAGAGACAGACCATCAGTCTGTCATGAACCTGTGATTCTGTACTCAGAATCATACATGAGATGTGCAGATAGACATTTGCTGCATGCTACTCAGAATTACGGTATGTGCATAAATCGTTTCTTTCACATTAGGTAAATGATTTCAAATAACACCAGAAACACACAATAGAAGTAGTCCGTTTTACATATGAACAACTGTAGAGATGTACAAATGTCTACAAATCCACATTGAATTTGTGGAATGATTAAGTTGATGTATTTAAGCAGTGAGATTAATTACATTCACATTTAGTTTTATTCTGTTCTATCTTATTTCTGGGGCCACATTTGACTTGTGTTAAAAGAAATGAATTTTTAATTAAAAATATGAATATGTAGCTAAAATCTCTTATGCTCGCCAAAGCTGCATTTCTATTAAAATGATATTTAGTAAAACAGTAATATTTTGAAATATTATCCCAATTAAAAAAACAAAGAAATTTTTTTTTTTTTTTGATTTTAATATTGTATAAAATGTAATATATTCAACTGCTGCTTAACGTTTTTGTGGAAACCATGATATCAATTTTTAGGATTCTTTGTTGGACAGAAAGTTCAAAATAACGGCAATACTGATAAATCATCTATTTTTTCATTAATGCCAAAATGGTAACATCCTTTCTGTCTTTTCGTGAGGATATTCAGTGCTGTGCATGTTTGCTTTCTGTCCTCACCACTAAACTCTTCTTTTGTTCTTATAAAAGCTTGTGTCATCCATCTATTATGTTTCACTGCAAAACTCGAACAAATTGTGAAGTGACACTTCTGTTCCTCGATGTGCTTTCTGAAGTTGTGCCTCTATGGTTTTCTTCATATGGTAGTCATTGACACACACTCTTTGTACATGTGTTACTGATGAAAGACAGAATCATTTATATTATAAGCAGGCATTAATTTGTTTGGTTTTCTTTTTCTCGTCATCTCCATATGAGATCTTTTCATCATTGCAATACATCAGAGCAAAAAAACCACTATGAGAAAAAAAAAATGCAATAAACTTTGGAATTCCTGAACTCAGTTTTCATACATTTATCCATTTACATTTACCAAGAAATCTGGTTTATATGTATACTGTGTGTTGATCAACTTTCTTACTGTGTTACAATAGTATCACTGAAATACATAATGGAAATAAAAGCCTATCCATCCTCCTCTCCTTTCAAACCAAGAAACCAATAATGGCAACAGCGTGAAGTGTATATGATAGACGTGCCGTCTGAAAGTCAAATCAAATCGGCTCTGGAATCAAACCAAAGTGTCCTTTTAAGGCTGCAGAATGTGATACAGCTTGGCACCAGGAGTTTGACCTGATCCTACAGCTCTCTTATGGCTGGGCAACATTCCATCTTGACTGATTCGACATTTCTACACACTTAGTGTGAAAGGCAGGGTGGTATAAACAGGGTGTGATGCAGACACCCTAATCCCTCCACAGATCATACATTGTCTGCCATCGGGTTAGTCACTCACTGGGGGTCTGCAGCATTTGCAGAAATGTTAATCCCCTCCCAAAAAGAACATGGCCATCATCTAATGCTGAAGTGTGGGAATCCAAGGAAACTGCTTAGTAATGCTAGGGATGTAGATAAAATCTCTTTTTCTCTGTTTCAAAGCAGCCACTTTGACATGTCTTTGTTTTTTGTGTTATAGTTTTGGCAAGCAATACTATTTATATTTACTAATTATGTTTAATATTAATAATTAAATAAGTTGATTTAAAATGAAATTAATAAATTATTAAGTTAAAGTTAAAATGTTTCAGAGAAAAAAGGCCTAGTCTTAGGCCTAGTCCACACATACACGGGTATTTTTATAAACTGAGTTTTTTTCTCCATTTTAAAAAAAATTGCATCCACATGAAAAAGCAAAAACACGCTATGAAGAGCTGGCAAGAGCATGCCAAACCAACAGGTGGCGATATAACCCTAACCGGAAAGCCATGTTGGCCAATCAGAAGCCTGGAAAAAAGGTTATTACCGGTTCCAGTTCTGACATCACAAGCCAAAGTCTCTGGTTTCACAGTCTACATGACAACATTGCAACCAGAGTTTCGAAAAATCTTCACCCTCGCAGGAGTTTTCAAAAAGTTCGGTTTCACTGACCAGATACTGCGTTTGCATGTGGACGAACGGCCAAACTGCTTAGAAAAAGCTGTGGTTTTTAAAATACCTGTGTCTGTGTGGACCGTGCCTTAGTGCTCTCCAAAAAAAAAAAAAGATTCAGGCACTATTAAAGCATCTACAATGCTATATTAAAGTTGTTGTTTATGTGTCTCTGGTGTTTTTAATATGCTTTAAGACAAACCATGTGCAAATTCATAAGTCAACACCATTTCTGAGTATTTTCTGTTTAAAACTGCAGTGATCTAAAGACAGTTTCAAAAACGCGGTTTGAAATCGCTGGTGTTTGTGATGTCACAAACTACCTTGTAACCAATCACATCAACATGCTGGCAGGCTTTAGCATATCATTGACCATGCAAGGGAGTATCAAAAGAAGCCAGGTTATCCCGGTATATTTTTCCGTTGATATGAAAAATCTGGTAGATTTAGATATTACAGTGCTATGATGAACTATATGCCTTTCTGCACTGACGTTCTAAGTTGTTCAAAGCGTTTCTAAGGATGTTGATTTTTAGAAGGCAGCTGTCTGACTCTGAGATGAATGGGAACATGGTTTGTGTAACATTAGAAAAACACATTATTAGCTGTTTGATAACGTAGTCAAGCAAAAGGCTAATCATATTAATTACCGTTATGTGTCCAACGTTGTGAAAAGCGATATCATTGTGATGTGTTTACCTAGTAAGTTGACCGAGTGGATCTCTGAGCTTGTGTGAGTGAGTGGAGGCGAGGCTAATTATCATATTCATAGATCCGCGTATACTAAATGAGGGAAGGGTGTAGAGTTACATTCAAGCTATTTTAAGGCATGAAGAAATTTTTTTTCACGGGAAAAAAACTTTTAAATATGTCATTTTGGTGATCAAAGATGAGTTTAAAGGGATAAAATTATTGACTTTAAGACTTTTTTGTTTGTGCATTAGTTCTTCCTGCATGTTACATCGTTACACCAGTAGGCAGTGACAAGTGACTGTCTTTATGAATGAGTCATTGAATCATTCATTCAACTGTTTCATTTAGAAAACCCATTACTGTGTGTTGCTTGGAGATACGGTAATTCTTAAGCCCAAAGTATAGTTTATTTTTATGCGTACGCGAGGGTCAGCATATAGTGCACGTGACACGAATTTCATCATCAGAAGAGTGCATGTGTATTTGTATGTACAGGTCGCGTATGCGCATTTTTTTTTTTTTTTTTTTGCAGTAATTCGTTTATCCACAAGGTGGCAACCGTGCTCTCAGGGTGTCGATTCACAAGGTAGTCAAAGAAAAACTGCATAAACAGAACAGACAGGAACACATGCAAGCTACAGTGACAATGGAGACCTAAGATTGCAAAGAGGTTAGGACGTACCCTCATTTGTACAACTCTAGCCTGAAAGAATACAAAGATGTTTACATGGGTTGTAATGTGACATGTGTTGAACGCCTGTATGCGTACAAGTCAATTGAAGTTTACTTTCCAAAGCTGTGCGTTCAACTGTGCACATACACTAGCATACATGTAAAAAAAACTAATTATACCCAGGGCTTTAATTGCACCCATGGCCTGTTTTACTTTTTAAATAAAATGGTTTAATAAAAGAAAATGTGTGTACTATCAAAAAATAACTTTTTTTTGTCATCTATTTATTTATGCAGGAGATTAAGGCCGCGCATGGATACTGCAATCAGTTGATCAGTCCAAGTCTAGCACAGAAGACTGTTTTATTGCAAATTATCCTTTTGCTACAATTCGTCTTACTGTTCAAAAGTCATCCAAAATCTACTGAGAGCATTCAAACAAAATCTTGCCTTGCCATGCGAGTAAATGTGGAACTCAAGAATGTTATGGGAAGTATTTTCTTTGAATCCTTTCCCACTGCTTCAAGATGAGGATTGATCATGCTAAAAACAATGTGCCCAGAACATCACAACTTCCAACATATGCTAGCCATATTATAACTTGTGACCAGGCAAGAATAGCACTGGCTACAAGTAGCACTCAGCAGGTGGTGTCACCTTCAGCCAACAACCAAATGGATCCAAATGAAACATATAATTATAATTACTTACAATTTGTTTAACAAATATAGTTAATTCTTTATATTTTCTATAATTATTTATATTATTCTTTAAAAAATGCATTATACTGTGATATGTAAAGCATTATTTAAATATTCATTATTGCATGCATACTGAAAATTGTGATCTTCATCTGTTTTAGCCATTTGCAGCCATAGTCATTTGTCTTGGCTTTCCTGTTAAAAATAATGTGCCTTAAATAACTATCTTTTAGCATTTATACCTTTATGTGACAGAAATACATTACATTAGTCAAGTAAAAGACAACATTAATATTCATTGAATTTTCACAAGTTTCTAAAAATAGCATCGATTGACCTACTGACCTTTATTTTGCTATTTTGCAGGCAAAAACTTTTCATTAGGGATACAAATTAAAGAATCATTTAAGATTCCTTTTAGAAACATGTACCAGGAACACCTTTCTGTGTGATGTCTAATCAAGAACATGAGGGTGTTTCTGTAATCGTGCAGACCAATCTAAGATGATCTCCATTCCACAAATGATTCGGCACTGTCTCTCAAAGGACGCTTGAAACATTTCATGCACTACTCTCAAGGCGATTTGAAACAGGTGCGAGTGATGTGCTCTTAAGTTTCAAAAGAACAACATGAAACATTCTCGAGTTTAGTCTTACATCAGTGCAAATGCATCTTTCAGACGGTGATCTAAATTTAAATTGAATTATGGTACATTTTGTTTTGCCGGTTATGGGGCCAAATATCGGTAAGAAATTATGTATCAAAGGTATTCAAGCATGAAGAGTGTGCTTGCACACGTTTGGATCCTCAGATTTTAGTTAAAGGTGCAATATGTAAGATTTTTGCAGTAAAATATCCAGGCCAGTGTTATATATTTTGTTCACTTGAGTACTTACAATATCCCAAATGTTTCCAACTATTTGTAAATTGTGAGAAAATTGCAATTTTAACCAAGGCTCCGGGACGTGTGAGGAGTCGCCTGTCAATTGCGTCATTTCCGCGTTACCCTCGGTTTCCGGTTTTATTTTGCAGAAACCATGGAAACACCAAAGATGCTTTAATATATTACATGTTTTAATAGACAAGGGAACAACTGTTTGGTTACGTTTATATACAGAAAACTAATTGTTGTTATATAACTCAACACGTTTAGTCTTATTGTTTAAATCTAATTTTCTTGATTTTTTTGCGAGTACCATGCTTTACCATGCCTCAGAGAAAACATGAACATGATTTCTTCCTGAGTCTTATCCCGATTGTGATGTCGGGCATCACCGGCTGTGATGTGAAGACCACATGTCCCAAGATTCCGCGCTCAAACTTGCTGTCATCAAGCTACGCCTTTGTTTTGAATAGGCCTCTAGCGGACAGAAATCTTACATATTGCACCTTTAAGACTATAGCACCATCATCTTTGGCCTAAATTATAAAAATAGCTTAAAAAAAATAAAATTGCATGGCATAATAGATCTGCCCTTAGATCTAACTACTAAAACAAGTCGGCATGGAAATTTGCTATTTTCTAAATAGTTGTTTTTGATGTTATTGCTTTTATACAGCAAGGGCATATTAAATTAATCAGTAAATACTGTATAATGTTACAAATGCTGTTCTTCTGATCTTTCTATTCATCAAAGAATCTTGACAAAAATACATTATACAGTTTCCACAAAAATATTAAGCAGCACAGCTGTTTTCAGCATTGAAAATGATAAGAACTGTTTCTTGAGCCCCAAATCAGAACATCAGAATGATATCTGAAAGATCATGTGACACTGAAGACTGGAGAAATTATGCTGAAAATTCAGCTTTGTCATCACAGGAATTAATTACATTTATTAAATATGTTAAAATAGAAAACAGTTATTTTAAATTTTAATAATATTTCACTATATTACTGTTTTTACTGTATTGCGATTAAATAAATGCAGCCTTGGCGAGCACTTCGAGTTAAAACATTTCTGACCCTCAAACTTTGAATGGCAGTGTACATTTAAAGCACAAATATACAATATTTGCATCTTTTATTAGTGGAACTAGAACAACTGGATCATATTTAGACTCCCTAGCACAGAAAACACTTCTGCGAAGCTTTGAAAAAACTCCAGGTCATCTTCATCTCTCTCAGAGACTGATGATAGTTCAATCATTGGCTTTTGCTCTCTCTGTTCTCGTCTTCAGTCAGATACACAGACGTTTTCTACAGAGCCCTAACAAGCAGAGCAATTTATGTCCTGTGGTATGAGCTCTTTGGGCTTGAACTCAAAGGCTGTGCCCTTATTTGACCGACACTACTCATCTCCGGGAGGCAAAGGCAACCTGAGGTGAAGGTAAGGCCCTGAAGGTCGAAGCCATAAAGCTGAGGAACTGCCTGGCTTTTGTGCAAAAGGATGATCTATATTGGTTGGTGGAGCATAAAACAACAGCTACGGTTACTGTTTGCCAACCTGATGTAGGCGTAGACAACAATCCAGTATCAGCGAGACTCCATTGATCATAAACAGAGACACGCAAAGGGGTGGTGAACTAACAAGTTGGACAACGCAGAAATTCTTTTAAAGATTCTTTGTTTCTCCAGGTTAAAAAAAAATCATGATTTTTCAACCTACCTGAAGGAGGAGGAAAAGGCAGTTGTCCAAGATCATGTTTTATGGGTTTATTTATCTTACCACATGTTCAACTATGTCTTCCTTCCAAGGTAAAAATAAAATTGTTAAAAGCAATATATAGTCTCTTTAAAAAGAACATTTCAACCAGGTGTAATGCCCAAGTCTGACCAGGATTTCACTATTGAACTGGTTTGCTTTGTTTATTTGTCTAACCCCTTGCAGGAATACATTACAAATGCTTTTACAATGTAATTCCCAGTAAGAGACCTCAAAGGGTTTCTTTTTTCAAGGGATCAAGTTGAGAATCTTTACGCTTGTCAGGTGTATCGGAAGACGACTCTGGATTGACATTTATAAAAGCAAATATAGCATCAATCGCCAGAAAGAAAAACTCCTGTGGTGCAAGCATGAATTTTCAAATCAATTTCTTGACTGCTAGCCCACATTCAGTCTGAAAGCGATTTGTTTTTATTATGCACTTTCCTTGAGAACTGGGCACTTAAGAAAGGAAACCTTGCTTTTGACTGGCATAAGTGTATCAGAGCAATTAAAATGAAGTGATTCATGGTCAGACCTTAATGTTCTTGGCTCTCGAACTCCCGCAAGATGATGGTCGGCCAAGTTAATGTAGGCAATACGCAGTAGCCGTAAATGGGTTTTACTTGTACCAGACAGATTTAAGATGCGTCTTTGGTACCAGCTGAGCCACATTCAAGTGTTGTAGAGTTTAAGCAACAATATTACTGAATTATCGACACATTCTGAAACCTAACCTAATATAGGCATAACCCATATCAAAACAAAATGTTATCCAAGTCACATGCAGTGCATTTCATCAAGTAGATCCATTGCAGTTGAGTTGCACTACGTAGGAATAGAGTAATGCCAAGCCAAAATGTAGGAAAGCTCTTATTTGTCTTGTAATACCACTATTATCTTTAGGTTCATCTTTCCTTTTATTGCTTTTTTTTATGTACATTTTATTTTAGTGAAATATAGACAACATCAAAAACAGTATATTTCACCAAATAAGCACTTCTCTAATGTTCCCTAATTTTGTTATTTGTACTGTATATCATGTTTCCACTGCTTTGGACAAAATCAAAGAAGCCATGGCTAATATTTCCTAAATGTGTTTTGCTTGGAACGGACTGCACCGCAATCTCTGAGTTATATTTAATGCTTCCAAATGTGTAGTTATTAACAGAATAAAATCTCCCTTCTCAACCCCTTTGAAAAGTGGAACAACGTACAAGGCTTTGATCATTTAAAATGATATAAGTGATATTGCAAAGGAAAAACTGGACATCTTATCTTGCTAGGTAGTACATCAAATGTCCTGGCGTCTGGTGGAGTGGTGGAGGATTTTTTTGTGAAAGGAAAAGAAATATTCAATAGGACTTTTTAGGACTGCATGCTGTGTTAGTTGTCATTTAGCATTTTTTCCTGATTGGTCACTAGTGTATATTAAAGGGGGGTATAATGCTATTTCATGCATTCTGACTTATTTACACTGTTAAAGAGTTGGATTCTCATGCTAAACATGGCCAAAGTTTCAAAACACGAGTTGGACGTATGACAGAGTATTTGAGAGACTTGCTTGAGAAAGATTTGTCACTTTGTTTTTAGACCACGAAATCAACAATGTCACCAAAGAAGTGTGTTTTTGGTTGTGAGGGAAAGATAACCTTGCTTCATAAAGAACCCAGTGTTCAGTGGAGCTGAGAGATTTGTGCTCATGCATTACATTGATGCGCTCTTGATATTTGTTATTAAAATAACCATAGAAACTGATAGTTGCAATCACTTTTTTATTGGTTAAAATGAATGGAGAATATCTCGTGTTTTTCCATGGCTGCTCGAGCCCTCAGGATCAGCGCTTATGGTTTCATAAACAAGGCCCAGTTCTACGCTGGATTTACAGATCGTTTGAAACTGAAAGATGGAGCGGTCACAGCAGTAATGATCCCGGTCATGAGTCGGAACCGCAGGTGGTGAGTAAAACTGCTTCAAATGTCTGTTTTGTTGGAAATAGGCGCCTAAGTGCATATAATGTAAACAACACGAACACAGTGAATTCATAAATTCATTATTCATCATTCATTATACACTATATTCATTATAGCGATTCAAAAGTTATTCATGGATAATGCGATGGATGGTGTATTGTGTGTGTTTAAATACAGTTGTTTTGCTGACCATTGATAGCTTGCAGACGATCGCTACGCAAAAGCTGCACGTGCTCGTCACTCTTTAGCTCCGCTCACACGGCACGCCTCCAGGCGCTCGGCTGTTTTCGGAAAGACTCGGTACAGCATATGTATCTTTTATAAATATGATAAAACTAAAGACTTTTCGGTGATATGAAGGATGCTGTACTATTCTATAGGTACTCAAGATTAACATGAGATTGGCAGAAACTGTGTGTGATACCCCCCCTTTAAAATCACCATAGAAACTGATACTTGCAATCACTATATTCATTATAGTGATTCAAAAGTTATCCAGGGATAATGCGATGGTGTATTGTGTGTGTTTAAATACATTTGTTTGGCTGACCATTGATAGCTTGCAGACGATCGCTACGCAAAAGCTGTGCGTGCTCGTCACTCTTTAGCTCCGCTCACACGGCACGCCTCCAGGCGCTCGGCTGTTTTCGGTAAGACTTTACCTTCTACATCTTTTGTAAATTTTGGAGATATGAAGGATGCACTACTACTCTATAGGTACTCAAGATTAACATGAGATTGGTAGAAACTGTGTGTGATTTGCCCCCACACACCCACACCCACCCCCATTAAAAACCATTCATACCTCTTATGTAAGTATGGCCAATTGTTCGTTCTCAAATTATTTTTTGTCACTGTTCTCTTTGTACAGAACATCATGCAATACCTGCTCTCCAAAGCATTATTTATTGGCCCAAGGAGATGCATTAAATGTTCAATCTCACAACTAGTGCAAAGTTTTCTTGTCCCTGCCCAGCATCTACAAGCTCCATGTATTACCCAATAAAAATCTGACTAATCATATATTATTTTAATATTATTATAAATTTATTGTTATCATTTTTACTTAATACCTCTCCACAGATGTTTGGGAACAGTTAAAGGTGTTAATCAATGGAAATGTCCTCTTTTTCATCCCGTCTCCGTCCTGCCAGTATCAACTCTTGTGCTTTTTACATTACAGGGGTAATGAGTTCATCGGCATCAAATGGAAATGATTGCGAGAAACATTTTGTTTTAGTTCTTTGGGCATTTGGTTGCATGCATTTGTCTAGTTTTTCTTCTCAGCTCATTTGTTTCTTCACTTTGAGTCAAAAAATCAGCACTGTAAACTCAAATTCAATAGAAAATGTAATAACAAAGCTGCTCTAAAAATTTGAACAGATTTAAACTTGCAAATTTCATTAACATCATGACCTTTGTTTGACTAAGAACTCTTTTCGTTTTGAGATGTTTTAGATGACTCTGGTTGTTTTTAGCGCTCTTGGTTTATATAAAATATTGATCAAATCCAGTTAGGAGATCACACTGCTGATACAGAAAGAATCAGACAATGTTTCATTGTTTGCCAGCAATGCTGAACAAATACTGATAGAAATACCTGTAGAAAGATACTGGTCAATGTCTATATTTGCCTTAATTTCATGCTTTCTGTATTATGTTCAAAGCCTCTTTTTTTTTACTGGAAAATAATATAGCTTTAACAGAGGACTCTACCTGCCTGTTTAACTGATTATAACCATGAATATTTCTTAGTGATAGAGCATGTTAAACCATTATTTCATCCTTTAAATAAAGATATATTTAAAAAGTTATTCACAATGGAGATTTTGTCATTTTGATGTTCAAAAAATGAAAACAAGGCACAAGCTCTCGTTGATCAATATACTTGATTTGTGCCAGTCATCTATATGAAGACTTTAGCTCGCACTGAAGATTTCAGCATCTGCAAATACACAAATACATCTGGACATATTTGACAACTTGTTAGAACTGGAGAGGCTGATGCAAACATAATCCAAAATAAACATTTTTTGTAAGTTAAGCATTTTTTTTACTGTCTGAAGCAGGAACAGATGTATGATCCAGCTGATGAATTGAAACCATCTGAAACAACTCTTACAATCTTGCTCCATAAATATACCTTTCAACATTTAGTGTGAGATCAAGAAAAAAAAACAATAAGAAGGAGAAGAAGCAACATGTTTGCCAGTCTTGTCTCATGGTTTCGCTGTTTCATGGTGAGGACGTGCTGTACCTGACAGTCTTATTATACCACATTTGTTTGTTTATTGTAAAAATAAATACTTTCTCACGATCTTTAAAGTATGTATAGACAAACACATCTGAATGATTGCATGATTTAACTTTAATTTGACAGAATTAAAATGTGTTTTATTCCAAACCCTCTGGGTCATGGCACCAGATTTAACCTCTAATAGTGTTTGAAAACAAGTGCTAGAAAAACACATTTTTTTAAGTGCATAAAGTTAACTCAAATTTTTGCAGTTTGGGGAAACATTGGCTATTTAGCTCTTACTTTTTACTCAAAGCAATTTAAGATTGGATGTACTGATACAATCATATATATTGCTAATGCTACTCACAATACTCTGCAGCAGAAGATACACAATACTAAATTACAGATGGAATAATTAGAATAAAAGTGCAACAATTTTATCTAAAATGAATTGATACTAGCGGGTGACATTCATCAAACAGGGTACAGTCGGTAAAGACAGTAATCCCCAAAGTTCAATAAATGAAATTAACATTGCATTAGCAAAGAGAGAGAACAAATAAAATGCAACCAATCAAACAATTTAGAAATGGAAAGGGCAAGTTCAACACTTTCTCAATGTTCAAATAAACATACTCAAACTTTCAAATAAACACTTTCACGCTTTTCAAACAAACACTTTCAGCACATTCAAAATAAACACTTCCATGGTTTCATCTGCTTTTGCCAAATGGAAAAAAATTGAAAATCAAGGTCACTTAGGTCAATTAAGTCCAAACAAAATTCATTCAAAATTCAAAATTCTCCAGGGCTCATTTCTGTAAAGTTCAACAAAATCTAGCTTCTCTAAACTGTCTGTATTCTTTCAGACTTGTTAAATTCAGACTTGGGGGGCGGGGGGGGGTTCAAGTTCACTCTACTCCATAAAAGTCTATATATTGCAACCAATAGTGCAGTGCTGATAAAAAGTGTAAAGATCTCATTTGCATTGAGTATTTATTTGTGCCACCTTTTGGTTAGTAATGTCAGAACCCATTTAATGGTTTATTTGTGGCAAAAGAAACAAATTACCAAAAGATTTTCTGCCTTTTCTTTATATCACCTCATTACAAAAGTCTGTCTCTTTTTGTGTCAGATCTTTAAAAGGAAGTGTAAATATGCAGAGGGGATGTCTATACTTTGCACAAAGCCTTTAAAACGTGCTAATGTCAAAATGGTGGAGTCATTCAATAGAAACCAGAGCTGTGTACATCTGTGACTTTAAACACACCCTGTGTACTGGAAATGTCAATATGCTAGTAATTAGTCTGTCACTTTGCAGTAAACACCGTGTATCAAAAATCTAATTTCTTGTCAGATGGGACAAAGCTGGTAGAATATTAGTTGCATGTAAGTAGTACTTAATCTCCATGCCACACATCCCAAAAGCATTGTTATCGAAGTACCCAGGAAAAAAATACTATAGTAATTTATAGTAAATACTATAGTGTTTTTTAACCATACTATAGTAAAGTACTTGATATAAGTACTTATAAGTATTACAGTTTATCAGTTCACTATAGTTAATACTACAATATTCTGTAGCATTCATTACCAAAGTGTTGTAAATACTATAATATATACAGTATACTACAATTTACTATAGTATGGTTCAAAAACACTATAGTATTTACTATAAATTACTATAGTATTTTTTCACCTGGGTAGCATGAAAAAATGTTATAAATTACAAAGTTTTGATGAGAGCTTCTCACTCTCTCTTCCTCCTTGTCCTCTTCTTCTTCTAACTACTCCAGTAGCAAGGCAGTAACATCTTGCATGTTGCATAATGGCAGATATAAGCATATAGCCCTCAAAACAGATGATCTATGAATTCACAGTGTCTCTCTTTATCAAGATATATAGATCATAGGCCTGTTATTGTAATGCTTTGCTGTTTGCATCTGTTAGGTTTCCAGAAAAATGAGAAAGCAGAGCCCCTAAAAATGATCTACATTGTGTGCAAACATAATCAGACTATAACCACGCTGACAATGTGAATGCTGTAATAATAATGTGTCGCTTATACTTGCAGTGTGAAACAGCTGTACTCCATCATAAAATAATGTATGATGTTAGTTAGGTTGTTTCATCATTAACAGAAAACCCAGCCAAGAAATATGATCCCTTATTATGGAGAAATACTAAAATTCAGGTCATAATTTAACATGTTTCCTATGACACAATAATCAAGCTTGATTTTCCATCTTAATTATTGCCAAATTTCCTTGTCTGAAGTAAATCTTTTGTGTTTTAAGATTGTTTTAAAGGTGGTTTTATTTGCTTGAAATAAAGCAAATAAATTTCTCAAGAAAGATATACACGCTCACACTTACATTCACATAGCCGTAATCTTTGGGAGTATAGATGAGCTCATCTCTTGGCGAGTAACTCTCAGTCTAAACACTGAATTCACCACTGATTGGCCCACTGTAATCCTCCCTTAAAACAAATTATGTCATTTGCTTGACTAAAAAAATATTGTAATATTGTCACAATGGCTTTGATTGGTGACATTAATCTGGAAAGTGGAGATAATTAATCACTGGGTTGTCTTGATTATACATTGCAAACTTTAGCTTTGGTTGAAGTTAACGTAATATTTGGATTAATGTTATACAGTCACTACTGTTCAAAAGTTTTGGGCCAGTAAGGCTATGTTCAGACTGCAGGCAAATCTGTTTTTTTTTCTCAAATCAGATCCTTTTTAGGCAGACTGTCTGCACTATTAATTGCAAGTGATCAAATCATGTTTGTATCCAGACATAACCACCTCTGCATGCTTTGGTAACGACGTATAGGCGTACCCACGTATGTGACGAGGCTTTCAAAACAGATGCAGAAAAAAAAAGTGCCCTGTTGAGTTGCATTGCAGAACTCCTACGTTGCAGAGTAAAATGCCGGAATCTTTGGACATACCATTTTTGACCATTTTGACATACCAGTTTTGACGTTATCGTTATCGTGTTGCATTAAGAGTTGCATTAAAAGTCCAATTTGAGCAGCCAGAGCATTCAGACTAAGACGCATTAATAAAAATCTGATTGTGGTTTGAATTGAATTTTTGCTGTCCAGACTTTCAAAAACCTATCTGGAAATGCAAAAATATTTTTAAAACATCTGTTTGTTTGTTTTTTGATCAAAGAGTCCTGACAAAAAAAAAAAAAAAAATGTATCAAACTTTCTGTAAACCAATTAACTGTTTTTCACCATAGCATTTTTACAGTCTTTTACCATTAAAATCACGGTAATTTTTTACAGTGTACACTGCTTAGTACAGCTGTTAGCTTTGAGTCCATCTATATGCTATATATGCTATTGTAATTTTAGCAGTACAATAGCATAGATGGACTCAAAGCTAACAGACATGTACAATAAGCCACAAACCTTCCAAGCTGCACATGTGTCTGGACGTGTCACACACTTAATTGGGCAATTTCCACACACAGGCCATACACATCGAATGCCACCAGAAATTTTTTCAGTTTTCTATTTTCATGCAGTGTGATGAAGTGACAAGGTGAAGTTTACAGGCAACCATATGGACCTGCCGTCTCATTAATACATCAAAAACACTACTCTTGTGAACCTATAAACTAACTGAACTGTATGTTTTTGTTCTCCTAATTGTTCCACTAAAATACACCAAAGCCCTTGTGCTTTCAACACACACGCAAATGCTGCCAGTGTGTCTGAATGAGCAAATGGACACAAAATTAAAACACTGCCATGACAAAACAGTTCATATGATGAAGAGGCCTCTTGTTGAAAGAGCTTTATAATATGAAGATTGAATGACCTGTGTGAGTATGGCTTTTCTTTGTGCATCCTTCTTATGTCTGCTTGAAATCAAGCCTCTGCACCATATGCTCTCACAACCTGCATTCCTGCAGCAGGAGTGTGCATAGTTCACACATCCTATCAGCTGGCTCAATTTAAATATTTTGCTGTGTTTAAAGTGCTTCTTAATTTTTCTTCGACCTTCTCACCCGATCCATTCCAGATGTGCGAGCCACAGGCTAAGTGAGGTGGCAGTAAATTGCACACTTATGTTCTCATCACACACCGGCTGTGTGTGAGCACAAAGTACAGTAAATCAACACAATAGTAATTTATCATATGACAAATACACCTTATTCTATGGAGAAGTCATAATATTGCTGTACCAGATGGGCTCTGCCCTCCCAACTACATCAGACGTCAAACAGTTGTCTACGTGATATTCAACACAGGTACTGAAAAACAAGCTCATGAAGTTATGGCACAGACACCTCTTATTTTGTTCTGCCACACCCCAAGAGACAGAAACATGGAAGAACCTCAAAATTCCCCTCATCCTTGAAGGGATATTTCACCCTAAAATGAACATTCTGTCATCATTTACTCACCTCATGTCATTCCAAACCCTTGGCCTTTTTACTTGGTAGATGAACACAAGGATAGCCTATGTGTTGAAGAATGCAAGTGATCGCTCTTTTTTCTGGGTCAAGCAAAATTTGCCTTGATAATTCCAAGCCTTTACGTGCTTGGAGTTATCGTAATTCGAGTTTCCTAGTAAAAATTCGACATGAACTCTCTCTCAAGTCGTATTCACCACTGGGATGCTCGGGGATAATTTTAAAACACAATTTTCCAAGTTGTGGTGGCCACAAACTTTAAACATGGCGGAGGGGAGAATGATTGCTGCTGCTGCTGCGAATGGTATTCTTTATTTGTTTTTTCCACGACAGCTACATCGCATTGTGATGCAACCTGTTTTACAGAATAAGTAAGTTTGTTACACATAGCCCCCAAATCGTAAACTCTGGGCTTAAAAGGATAGTTCACCCAAAAATGACGTTCTTTCAGACGGAGATATATTTAAAGATATCCTTAGTCCTCCAAGGTTTATAATAGTTGTGAATGGCAACCCAAATTCTGAAGACAAAAAAAAATGCATCTATCCATTAAAAAAAATCCATACAACTCCAGGGGGTTAATAAAGGCCTTCTGAAGTGAATCGATGTGTTAGTGTAAAGCCTGGAACACACCAAGCCGATGCCGATGAACTAGTGGCGACAAAAGCAGACTGCGGGGTTGGCTCACGTCGGCAGCGTCTGGGTCCAAAGTTGCCCTGATGCACCAAACCGACGTGCGACACCCGAATGCCATTCTGCGCCTGCGTAAGAAGAAATGCCTTTCCGCACCAGCAGGTGGCAGTAGCTGAACAGCCAATCTGTGGTGCGTTTCCCAAAGCTAACTATGGTCGCAAGTTCCGTCATTACCAATAGAGTTCAATGGGACTTACGACATTGTTGGCTAACGATGCTTTTGGGAAACGCACCCCAGAATGATCAGATGGCCCGACTGACCAACGAGCTCCGACTCTGATTCAACATGTCGAATCAGCCAAAAAAAAAGCCGTCGAGGACCAACTTCAGCCGACTGTGTGGAACACACTGAGACAATTTAGTCGGCCAACGAACAAAAAATGCCTGACGGCAGACCGTCGGCTTGGTGTGTTCCGGGCTTAAGACAAGTATCCTTATTTAAAACTTTATAAAGTAAAATAACGAGCTTCCGGCACGACAGCCACATGCATTCAACGTACGTCTAAAAAGTGCTAACTTCTGCGACATAGTACACAATGTCATGACGTTCTACACAATGACATGATGTACTACGCGTTGTACGTCATGGCGTAGTGTAGAACGTCATGGCATATACATCGTGGAAGTTTTGGACGTGAGTTCTGTGTGAATCAGCTCATTCAATAAAAATGTTGATATTCTAGCTCTATTGATCAAGTTCACGAAGCATGAAGAAGCCATTCCCATTTCAATCAAATATCTTTGGAGTCAAATCTTTTTATTGCATCAATTGGTCAAGTTCACAAATCCGGTCTGAATGATTCATTCACAGCAGTCAATTATATTACTTGTATTACAATTAGTTACTTTTCAATTATACTTTATTTTTTAAATAGCACACAAGCCATGTGGACTACCAAAAATATGCTTTTATGATACAAGTTTTGAATTTGCAAACTTTCTAAAGCTTTATAGGGTACATAAAAATATACATAAAATTCAGCTATTTCTATTTTAAGCAAAACAAAGTAGGCTATAACAAACAAGTTGTTGACTATAATTGACTATGGATTTCATTGCAGAGGATGACCTGAAGTGTTGTTTGCACAAACGCCACATTGTTTGCCAAATGAATTTAACAGGTACTTCAAAGTTGTGAGTGCTGTGTCTCTGTCAAGGGCTGTTTCTGTGCCACTTGTTTTGCTTTCTTCTGAATGGACATTTAGAAGTGCAGAGCTTAAAAGGATGGAAAACATTTAGTTGGAATGTGAGTAAAGAAAAATGTAATGAAGATGTTGCTTTATGATGGACAGATCACTTTGTTGATGTCATATGTTTTCTCTACAATTTCATGGAGATTTGAAGATAAACATGATGAAAAAAAATTAAATCAGAAAAAAAAACCAGTTCATGCAATTGACCACAGTCTACTTAAGGCAATTGTTGGTACAAATATTGGCATCCATTCTGAATAAAGAAGAGTCACAGGGAAGTACAGACAGGGAAGTACAGACTAATTTATACCAGAGAACATTTGGAGCTTTGTTCCAAATCATCTCCTTAGGCTGTTGGCGATGTGCTGGTAAAAGCCCTATTCACTCAACACACAAAAGAGTATGGGCTCAGTAATGAGGTGCAAGACATGACTTTCTGTCAGAACTCAGTAGTTAACTTTTATATCACTTCATTGGAAGTTTACAAAAGTGCTGAAATAAAGAGCAAGGACACACATCTGTTATTCAGGGTTGACTTTTCCACAGTGATGCAGCTTATCTTTCCTTTTTTGCCTTTATCATTAGCATTAACTTTTTTCTTTTACTTGACATGAAGCCTGGACACACAGAAATGGTGTGACCTCGGTTTCAACAAATTTATGGAAGGAAGTGTAGTAAGACAGTTTTGGCAGTGCAAATGCCTGTGCAGATGCCTTCCCGGCTAGAGAACACCATTATCTGGCAAGGCTCATTCATCAAAGGAGCATAGGGGACCTTAATTTACAGGTCCTGGAGCATGCATCGGATTGAATATTATATTTGGCCCGAAAACGTCATCTCTACTGAGAGCTGGCTGCGAATTAAGAACATTTTCTCATACTGCTGAATATCTGGTAACCCTCCATTAATACTGGCGATCATCTTGACCCGTCTGAAAGTTTAAAAGGGATTGTTCAACCAAAAATGTAAAATCTGTAATCATCAGTATGTCGTTACAAACCTGTATGACTTTCTTTCTTCTGTGGAATATAAAAGGAGATGCTGTGTGAGAAACAGATCCAAATTTAAAAATCAGAAATGTCTGACATTTTGAATATTTTCAGTGAAAAAATAACTTAAATTTACCATAAACCATATGGCTTCAGTAGACTTGGAATATGGTTTTATTTGGACTAGTTTTATGGTGATTTTGTTAACAGCTCCAACCCCCATTCACTTTCATTAAATTGATAAAAACAGCATGAACAGGCATCAAAATGAAAGTCATATGGGTTTGGAACTAATGAGATTGTGTAAATAATATTTGTATATTTTCGTGTGACCTATCCCTTTAAATATTCTGGAAAAAAATATTTATCACATAAAGCATTTCTTGTAATTTATAGAACATTTGTATACATTTTTTTTCGTTTTATGCATATGTTGGGCATCAACATTGTAGATATCGTTCAATCCTCTAACTTAACTTCTAACAAACATCTTTAGTGAGGTTTGTGTGCAAACAGAAATTCATTATGCTGCTTTAGATCAAAGTCAATAAACCTTGAGATGATTGATATAAAATAAACAGAAGTGTTTCATTTCATTTTAAGTGTTTAACTTCTAACATTAGAACCCACAAATCATTGTTGTTAAAAGAAGAAAAAACACATATACACTGAAAATCTCACATTTAAAATCAAATTTAATCCTGAAAACAAACAGAGAGATTCAAGATTCAGCAACATTTTAAACAAAGAAACTGAAGAATAAATAATATTATCAGATTCACTTCTCAAGCCAGTTAAATTCTCTTTTTATGACCACCTTGCCAGAGAGCTATTTGAGAGTAGCGGTACAGAATGTTAGTTTTGTAGGACTGTGCTGGGTAAACATGTCTGTCAAACGTTAAAAACTATCTCTGGCCTCTTGTTTTGACTGTGATTGATGCAGGTTAGACATTATGACCTGTGTATGGAGAAGCAGCATGAAAACACACAACAGAGAGTGAATGTGTAACCTTAGAAGGCAGCAGAAGCACCTTGGAGATGGTTATATTGCAGGATTGCCCATGCCCTGTAAACTTGGGTATCAATATATTGTATCTAAAGTGCATCCTTAACTCATGTAAATTTATATCTCAGGAGAACAGTGAGTGTGATTGATTAGTGAAGCATGCCATCTAGGTGCATCAGAAGACTCTCTTCAGCTGAATCCAAACATCATAGAGCAAGTCTAATTCCATTAGGTATACACTTCATTGAAGTTTAAGGGCACACAAACAACATGCCCACCCTGTAACACTGACCCAAAATGAGTAGTATTGATATTTTCACCTTGTAAAAATGCCACTGCCTGGATTTAAACAAATCCACAATGGCTCTATAGCAGCCAAAAAGGCATATAAAGGTGGGATTGAGGCTGACATGTGACAAGTCATAGACCCTTATTTACTGAAACCACATATGATTCTCTTGGAAACAGCTGCTGAAAAGTCAAGGCCATTTTCTGAATAAACATCATCAGACCCAAACACTAATCATCTTTGGTCAGTTTGATGTCAAACAGACATGGGCCTGAGTAAAGAGCGGAGAAGGGAAACAGGAAAAGTCATTTGATTTCATGGTCAAAGGAGGCGAGGAATCCAAGGATAGTTGGCTGACTGCTCTGAAATTTGAAGAAATAACTTTTTTTGAACAAATTTCCCTGTTGTGCTGTAAAATAACAACAGTTTGCTGACACTCAAAGTCAATATTTAAATGAGCGTGCTTTTTGGCCTGTATCAATAAACTCATTTGTATTTTGGTGTGTTTATGTAGGGGAAAGAGAAGTGCCAAAAACACTCCTGACCTTTGATAAAGTGCAGCCTTTGACAAGATACATTAAAAATTTTTAACCTGGTTAGATGTAGAGATTGAGTGCAGACCAAGATTGGCCCACAGAAAATGGGCAAAATGTGATGAAATGACTGAGACAGGTCAAATAATTCAAACTTTACCTGTTTTCTTCATTTTGAGTGTGCAGTACAGTAAAAACCCTTTGTAGTGTCAAACCAAAAGGATAGAGATCTTCCAGCCCTGGAGTTATGTGAATGGGTAACGTATTGGGATGGGAATTTAATGATTTTAGTTTAGATTCTCAGAATATTTTCATATAGCACAGCCAACAATTGTTCCATGACCAATTCAATTTTGAGATGTTATATTCTGTGGCACTTCTGTAACACAATTACACAGCTAACATTTACTTCTTACAATTGAATGATATTATACAACTTTTCCATAATTTAGTGGTTCTTCCTCGGCCAGACAGGCAAAGCCAGTGATCAGAACTGACCACAGATGTGTTCCTTTGGAAACCTTTAAAGCATTGGTTTATAATTCACAAAGTTCGGACATTTTGAACATTATGCACTCAATCAACACCGAGCAAAGTTCAAGCTCTTATGTGAGCTGATTTTTTTCCTCTAAGGGAAAGGGTGGAAACTGACTGTTTTCCAGGAGATAGAATGGATTATAGTAGTGTGCCCTCTTTTGATCTTTACTGAGTAACTTCCTCTGGAGAGATGGGCCTGCGTCTTTACAGTCTAGGTAGTGAACAAAGAACAGAAGACTAAGTCAGAAAGAACATGACTGAGAGCTAAATGGTCTGCACTGTTGTCCCTATCTATGTTAAAGGGCAAAAGATAACCACTGGAGTCAGAGGCTCCCGGGTTGCCCTGTGATGTGAGCTTTTTATGAGTAAATAAGAAATTTAAAGAAATAAATTCACTTATGATTCCACAGCTAATGATTCTTCATTGAATCCGAATGGTCATTATTTAGCCTTAATTAATTTGCTATTTTCTAAGATCACAAAAATTCATAATTTGATGCTTGACCATCCATACCCAAAGCATACCCAATTCCCCTTCAAATACCTGAGGAAGATCGCCAAACCAGATGCACTAAAGTGATGCAAAGAGAGAATAGAACTTCATGACAGCTTGTCTGACTTTTTCGAGATGGAAGAGCTTATTTGTTTTGGCTAGACTTAAAACAGATTTGGTCTGGCAGCACTATAGGTTCGTGAAACTGAGATTGTGGGTGGAGAGCCATTTTTGCATTACACTTTAGATTAACACAGGTCTTGAAGGAAACCATCATGTGGATATTTTTCACAACAGAAGACAATTAGTTGTGCCATCTAAGGTGCTACAAAGTCACTTTATGAACAGAATGAGCATGCCAGGCAAAATGGTACTGCAATGTTGGAACAGAATGGAATAGCTTATTTACTTGCCTTCTGTGACAAGTAATAGTTCTACAATGTATTTTAGTTAATTCACTGGTTTTAGACAAACAGAGAAACTGAGAAAGAAGGGAAAATTACATCTTCATACCACTGACACGATTGCACACACGGCGAACACGTCCGCATTCAACCTGTCACTCACATGAGATCACAGCAACAGCAAACCACAACGATCCAATGATACAATCAATTCCTGATGGACAAAATTGAATTCATTTCTTGTTAGAAAAGCCGTTTCACTCAGATATACATCACAACAGGGAAAAAAAACTTGCCGCAATTTCCGTTTCATGCAACTTTAACTTTCATTTTACAAATTGAATGTGATGAAATGCAAAGTTCTGTCATGAAACTCTAGATGGCGCAGGTTGATAGGTCCTTAACTCAATCTGCTTGCAATCACATCATTCTCTATAGGGCACAGCTGATTGGTTCCTGCTGTATCAGTAGCCAATGAGCTCACTGCTCAACCTTTATATATTTGGTCAGCATTTGCTGTAGCAGTTGCAGCGCGTTTTCAGAAACCCTCCACCTTCCCCAGCTCCACCTGTCGCTAGCTCATTTTAATTAGGTATATTGAAAAAGCAGCAAAAATCTTGTTTTTTATGTAATTTAGTCATGGAAACAGTTACATTTACATGTTTAGTAAAAGTAAATCCATATAATAAATATTCATAGGCCAAGCTTTAATTCCTAAGCTTATAATAACTTGGCTTTTCAGATGGCTCTTATGCTCCTGGCTAGTGGGTTTACAGATAGATGTTTTCCTGTCTCTTGCTATGAAACAAGTAGAAGAGCTTCTGGCTGATCTTCTTAAAACAGACACAGTGCTGACACACAGTATAAAGAGGCCCACCGAGAGGGCCAAAAAAGAGTACGGCAAAGTTCATTGGGTTCGTCACGCACTATTTTAGGATCAAAATATTAACCATATTATTTCCTTGTCTTTAACTATAGTGAATTACATAGGAGAGGGGTCGTCATAAACACTGGTGGTTTAAGGAGCGTGTTCCTGGCACTATCTCCATCAACTGCTGCCAGCAGATAATGCTGCCCTGTGATTTATGTGGTGCGAAAACTGAGGCTCCAGGGAGCGGAGAGCTAAACAAGTGGAAGCTTAAGGAGTAACTTAACAGAGGATAAACACATTAGAGGATTAATGTAACAACACACACAAAAAACCCACACACAAGTCCTGGCTCAGATGTGCCTATATGCATTGAGCAGTATGTATTCACTTGCTCTTTAAATTGTTTTCATTTTTGATGCCCATAAGACCCACAAATATGATGATTTTCATGTGGGGGACCTGTTCTTAAATTATAAAGGCAGTTATTCATAATATTGATAAGTTAAATACTAAATTTACTAAATTAAATAATCATTGGCCTTAATAATGGTCATTATTCTAAAGCAAATTATTTAAATATTACCCTGGAAATCATTTATTTTGCATTATCTTTTTTCTACTCACTGTTAGAATAATGTTAGTTAGATTTTGTTAAAAACAGACAGTTTTTAGAGTTTCTCCAAAATCTGACCTACTTACAATCCATGTCATGCCTGTTTTGCCCCTGTCACAGTCTTTGCCTGATCACCTTTTCATTAAAAAAAAAAAAAAAAACCTCTGGCTTCTTACCTTTATTAACAAACACCTTTCTTCTTTTGTTGTATAACTGGGGCAAAGGTTTAGACATGAAGAAAGCATTTGTTTTAAAAAATGGCTGTGTTGACAACATAAAAAGTATTTTATTTCATTTCAAGCCTGAAGTGCTTCATGCTAGCTATACATTGCTGTCCGATAAAGATGAGTAACATGTCCTTCTGATATATTATCCAGAGTTGCACATATGCAATCATAAGACAGTAATTCAACTCGATGTGACCGTGCAGCGTAATGGAATATCTGTCATGAGGCATGTTTTGATTATCCAGTGGCGTGGTTTCGATTTGAAAGAGAGATGTACCTTTTAGACTGTAGCATCTTGTATCTGGAGTGTATCTTGTATCTTGTGTCTAGTAACAAAGAGGGAGCTAAAATGTTTTAGTCCAAAAAAAAAAAATGTTTATGATTTCTGCCACAGCATATTATGGTCTGACCAAAGAATGGTGTTTATAAAGGATCATTGTGAATTTAGGATACTTTTTGTTTAACCAGAAGCTCTTATTTGGGATAAAACAATATGCTATGCTCACAAACAGATGAAAGATTTGAATGTTTACATTTACAAGCCTGGAAAAATGCACTTCCTGTTCTGTGTTGCATATCACTACTTATGTTTTTATGTGTTTGTGTCATAGTTTTTAGAAACAGGAAAAGTAATATTTACATAAAGTAATGTTTAGACTTTTTTATGAAGCTGTTAATATATCTACTATCCTGCAAAAGGTTTAGCATTGCTAATTCTGTTAAACTAACAATGTTACAAGTAATGTGAAGTCTCTAGAAAGCCTCAGTGGTTGTCAGGAATGAATTGTGATGTCACTTTTTGAGATACAAATGATGGTCATATTGCATTTCCACATGTTTGCCAATAACATTCACCACTCTGATACAAAAAAATCACCCTCTGGCTTTTTCCTTCGAAAGCAGTTTCAATCAAACTGCTGAATGTCTTTGAATGCCAGGAAAACAGCTAATTTAATAAACAAAGATTTTGGCTTTTGTAATGACTTAAAGTATTCACTGCCTGTCACTGGTGTGAGAACTGTGGATAGAGTGCATATGACTTCCTGTGTTAAATTACAAAGTCGCAAAGTGTGCAAGCAGTCATTCTCATTCCCATAGCAGGTTCTTAAAAATAAATGAATAGAATGTAAATAATAAATGTGAGGTCAAACTGTATTCATTTGTCTGCACTTGTGCCTTTATCCTTTTGCTTTTGCATAAAAAAGCAACTGTTTGGGTCTTTAGTCTGTTAGTGTTTTGCCTCTCTGTTTTGCCAGTAGTCAAGTGTTGCCAGTAGGGTATTTAACTTGATGTTTAAATGACCAGTTTAGCTTAAATCCTGCTTTAAGTATAGCTTCATGTACTTCCCTTTGCTGATGAGAATAATTGATAGCATTTGGTTTTTTAAAAGGACAAACTGTCTGCTTTCAATTCTTTTTTTAAGCTTTAATCTTGTATCATTTACCATGACTCAGCTATGATTTGCTCAGAGCAAAAAGGGGTGACGAGACCATAGGCTATGATGACTGACTGTTGAAAGGTAACTCTGGAGCTAGAGATCGTCTCTGCACTACAGATGATTATATGATGTAGTTGTGCTTCAGCTTTCAGATTTCTTGATCTGTAACCTGTCATGGCTTTGTTATGGCCATTTATAATGAAAGTTATCGATTGTGGACATCAGTGTTATATGCACACAAACACTGAATATTTTATATATACATATATATATATACTCTCTCTAAAAATGTTGGGTTGAAAATGGACAAACCCAGCGGTTGGGTTAAATGTTTGACCAACGTGCTG
This sequence comes from Ctenopharyngodon idella, assembly GCF_019924925.1. Lineage (NCBI taxonomy): Eukaryota > Metazoa > Chordata > Actinopteri > Cypriniformes > Xenocyprididae > Ctenopharyngodon > Ctenopharyngodon idella. Next base: position 20,682,186 of record NC_067235.1, on the reverse strand, counting down.
GGCACTTTTATTTAACCCAACTATTGTTTAAAAATTACTGTATGGCTGGCTTAAAATGAACCCAAAATAGATTGGAAATTAAAAATCAGATACATAATTACTAGAGGCAACAATAATAATCAAAAGGTGAACATTTATTAATAAGCAATTTAATAAAGGTTTATTGTCAAATTATTATTCATTAAACTTATTAATACGTTCAATTATTAATAATATTAATAAATGTTCATTTCCAACATACTTTGGGTTCATTTTAAGTGAGCAATACAGTAATTTTTAAACAATAGTTGAGTTAAATAAAACTACCCAGCAGGTTGGGCAAACATTTAACCCAACCACTGGGTTTGTCAATTTTCAACCCAACCTGATTTGTTTTTAACCCAACATTTTTTAGAGTGAAGGTTTTAATATTTTTAAAGAATTTAAATTCATTGATAAAATTTTAATATTAATATTTCATATTAAATATTATACTTAAAATAAGTATACTTACATAATGATACACTCTAAAATATGCTGGGTTGAAAATGGAGAAAAACCCAGCAACTGGGTTGTTTTAACCCTGCGGTTGGGTTAAATGTTTGCCCAACCTGCTGGGTAGTTTTATTTAACTTAACTATTGTTAAAAATTACTGTATTGCTTGCTTAAAATAAACCCAAAGTATGCTGGAAATTAACATTTATTAATGTGTTTAATAAATGAATATTTATTAATAAGTTTAATGAATAATAATAATTAAACAATAAACATTTATTAAATTGCTTATTAATAAATGTTCACCTTTTGATTATTATTGTTGCCTCTAATAATTATGTGTCTGATTTTTAATTTCCAACCTATTTTGGGTTCATTTTAAGCTATCCATATAGTAATTTTTAAACAATAGTTGGGTTAAATAAAACTGCCCAGCATGTTGGTCAAACATTTAACCCAACTGCTGGGTTAAAACAACCTAATAGCTGGGTTTGTCCATTTTCAACCCAACTTGGGTTGTTTTTAAACCAGCATTTTTTAGAGTATACTTATAATGATTATAATACATTATGTGTGTGTGTATATATATATACATAATGTTTCTTAATAAAAATGTTCAAGTTCATGTTAGTTCAGTGCGTTAACTAATGTTAATAAATACAACTTTCGATATTAATAAATGCTGTAGAAGTATTGTTCATTGTTAACAATAATGTTAACAAATGAACCCTTATTCTAAAGTGCTACCAATATAAAAAATGAAAACCAATAAAAATTAATTCATTCAATTATAATATTATTTTTAAATATTAATATTTGATATAATGTAAATAATATAAATATTAATCTTGATTATATTTATTAACATTAAAATTCTTATCAGTCATAAAAATACATATTCAGATAGATTTGGATGTGCAGTATATGATACTTTTTAACTTTCCTTTTCTGCTTTAGAAATAGGAAATCCAAAGAATTTTTTATTGACGTAAGAAGTATGAGTTACTGATGACAGTGAAGTGTACACCTGAATGATGAAGGTGATCAGGCCCTGAACAAATAGCCTGCTTAGTGCATTTCCCACAACCAGCCAGACACATCCAAATCCAGCAAAGACTGCGGTCTTGATCATTACTTTATCCTGTGTGGCTGCCGAGCAGTTTACTGGCAGTGCCGAGAACAGATTAAGTGAATACCTAAAGGGATATCATGACCCTGCAACTTCACCTAATCTTGACGGAAAAATCAAACAAGCAAATTCTCCCTCCCTGACTAAAACAAAGTGGACCTATCAGCAAGCCATCTTAAAAATACCTCTCACTCTGGCATCGGTTGTTGGAGCACACCTGTTTGCAACTGCTGTTGAATTGCTCAATAAAATATAATACGTGCTGAATCCTTTATTTTAGGATAATTGCTCAGTATCTTCTATTATTTGAAAAGAGTTAATTCAACCTGGGCTGTTATTCTTAGTGTTTAGCATGAAACTGTGGTGTCCTTATTTGACTTTTAGTGTTAGAAAAAAAACAATTCACAGACCATTTCAGTGCGATTTAGTTTTATTTACATACTATTTATTATGGTAATATCTGGCAATGTTGTATTTCTGAACATGAATAGCTCAACAAGTTTCTGGAATAAAAACAAAAATCTCTACAAATCCTTCTCCAGATATACTTTAAGCAACTGTCATTACTTCAATATTCAAATATTCAGTGCAACCAAATCAAATATTGCTCTAGTTAATACTATACATGAGATGCCATCAGCAATTTTCAAATATTATTGATGATAATTTTTCATAGACAACAATATTCTGTTTGAATCCAATCCAATTTTGAAAAGTATTGTTTTTATGGTGGCTTATACCAAGCAATCATAGAAATGAGTAAAAAGTCTGGAGCTTTTTCATAAAAGGATTGGAAACAAAATATAGAATTTCACGCAACCGCAACTCCATTCGATTTAATAGCCTTTCAGAGACAGTTCTCTGAGAAAATGTCTCAGGAAATCATGCTGATTTGCCTCTCATTCTCTTTTATGATGTCAGCTTCTTGTTTAAGACAAGCTGGACGTCAGAGTAATGTGGGTCTTAAAAGGGAAAATTAAATCTGAAAATAATTTATGCATTGTTTTTGTTTCTTGCTTGGTCGACCCCTATTTGCAGTGCATTGCTGTTGTTGTCACATTTGATTTTAACTGAAAGCGAACAACTGAAGAAAAACATGACAAAAGAACATTACAGAGTCTGAACTGTTTCTACAATATTAGTGCAAATCTCTGCGTAAGTTCTCTCAACTCTCAAAAGACTATGAGTTATTCCCGAACAGTGTAAAGATGATTCGAAAACAAAACTTAAGACATATAGGAAAGTTCTAATCCTATTTATTTTCTTATGCTGAAATAAAAGAAAATACAAGAAAAGAACAAGTTTTTATTTATAAATAAAAAGTATCTATAAAATATTTTGAGCTAAGTAGAAACATCAAACTATTAAAGATGATCTCTGATATTTCCCTGGATTCTATGTCTATAGAATACTAGTATTATACAAGGTATGCCTGGTTCTCATTGACTGTGTGGGCCGCCCCAGAAGCCATTATCTACGCATTCCACACAGGCTCTGCGCAGGTTTTAAGTTTACACGATACACCGGCTGGCAACACAAATTTATCGTTGCTCCAAGCTAAAAACTGTTTAAATGCATCTGTGTAATGTTTTCTATAATTCCATTTTGACAATATGCAAAGTTTATTGTTCCTTTTTCCAATTTGATTTCTTTAACCTGAGTGGAATGTAATCTTGTAGAATAGAACATGTGCTGAAAGAAAACAGGTAAGTTATACATCTTATTATAATGTCAAATTTTTAAAGTTAAAAAGGATTTCTTTAATCGGTACAAAAGCAGAAGACAAAGTCTTGATTAAATGTAGGGAACAGACACTGGTTGAAGCTCAAAGACATGGGACAGGATAATGCAACTGAAGCAATAACTATCCCGGCATGCCCTCTTCTGGGTATACAGAGTCCTGCATGAGTGTAATGCGTGCATTACCAATGGTCATTCTAAAAATTAATGCAAATAAGAGTTTTCCAAATTATTTTATTTTTTTAACAACATCAAAATTTAATTTAAATTATTAATACATTTATAAGTACAAGTTTATATAGGTTAGTTTCTAGAACTCTTTTTCTTCTTAATCATATTTCTCTGTACATTAATTTAACTATCCTGCAGGCATTTTTAAAAATAAAAATAATCCATGTAGTCTCTTAATTGACATAAGGTCATAAAACTGCATGCGCAATAACCATAAAAGATGTTAAAATGTTAAATTAGGTGGAGTTAACGTGACCTCGGGGCATGTTAACAATCCATACACCGGCATATTAGTTTGTGTACATTGACATACCTGTGGTTAAATTGTGGCTTTTTAGATATTTATAAGTAACTTAGATTTCAGTCCGAGGAGCAACTGACTTTTCCCAACTTGGTGAAAAGAAAAAAAATCTGTCGCCTGATTGATGACGTACTTCCTGGCCTGTGTAGTTTATTGTAACACGTGTAAATCTACAGTGGACTGAAATACAGCTTTATTTCTTTATTTACAGTATTGGAAGTGTACCGGAGTAATCGATCACAATGGTTAAACCAAAATTCAAGGGGAAAAGCTCCATAAATCCCTCAAACTCCAGCAGTAATCCCGGTAAGATAAAATGAACCGCTGGTCTGGATGTGAACTGCTAGCCCGCTAAACTGTTAGCCAACTCTTGTTGAGAAGTATACGAGTCGTTCTATAGCTATGTTTTCACTGTTGCATGTTGTAAAGCAACTTTCTTCTATTCGCACTGGGTTACTTGTTGATTGTGTGTAACCACGACTTCTGTCAAGCCTTTAAATGTCCCATCAGAGGCTGCTGGCACTTGTATTGTGAAGACTGTCAGTGTACCAAACGTGCCTTGTTTTTTTACATGATAATTATAACAATAAATAAAAATCGTACTACATTGCTACCACAATGTTTGAATGTTTTCCAAAAATGTTCAGGATAAGTGTCAGAAATTATCTTTTTTTATTATTTTAAAGGGATATTTGTCGCCTAGAATTGATTTTTTTTTTTTTTTTCCCCATCATTATGCATTATGCGGACATTTTTCTAACTATATGAAAACACACTGCATGTTACTCATCTATGTCAAATGCTTCAATTGAATCAGTATAAGTTGTCAGTCTGAGCAATTATGGCTGTCACTTACATAACTGGTACATGTTTAAATATCCTAAAGATTTGTTGCTGTCAGTGTCATCATTTTGCTCCAAATCCAAATTATTTTCTTGCACTGCTTATAATAAACTATTTATATAAAAAGGCAGTTTTCTGTTTGTAAAACTATTTAGCATGATCACATGACCAATCTGAAGTTAAGATAGGTACTGAATGAACACTGTAAAAAAAATATTTTATGGTGAAGTAAGAACTACAGAAAAAACTAATGTAATTTTTACATGAAAAAGTTAGTTCAGGCAAGAATTAAAAAAAAAACGAAGTAAATTCTATATTAGTACTCAATTTAAGCTAAATATCAACATATAAAATTAAGTAAAACTACTCAACTTTTCTGATACTGGTGTTCCCATCATGCACTGGGCCTTGAATAATTACTGAGGTTGATTTTTCACTGTTTTCCAGCTGTATTTACAGTTTTATCATTGCTTTTGTGGTTAGGTTTAGGAACTTGTCATTTTGTGACATTTGGAGTTAATTTTCTACTCAAAATGGCACATTCATACTCCAGAACGATCCATCGAATGTTACCGTCATTGTGTATTGTGTACCAAGTATTAAGGTCTTTGTGTTCAGGTGCCACGTTACTTCTAATATGTAGATATGGTGTTTACACAATATTTATTGTATTATTTACTTAGATGTTTCTAAGTGAAGCATACACTTTAAAAGAATGGTTTAATTCAGTGTTATATTGTTTGAGTAAAATGTATTGCAAAAGAAACTTCAACTAAGTAGAAATTACTTATTTTCTTTGTTAATTTTAATTAACTTAGTTAAGTGGAGTTATTTAATTCCATATTTGAAATTTACTTAAAAAATATGCGTGCAAAAACTTGCAAAAGAAAAATTAAGTAAATTTTACTTATTGTTTCAAAAGGTGGCAGTGAAGACATTTACAGTGTTAAAATAAATGCTTTTCTAAATAAACGCTGCTCTTTTGAACTATTCATCAAAGAATAATTGACAATATCATGGTTTCCACAAAAATATTAAGCAGCACAACTGTTTTCAACATTGATAATAAATGAAATCTTTCTTGAGTACCAAATCATCATATTATTAGAATGATTTCTGAAGGATCATGTGACACTGAAGACTGGAGTAATGATGCTGAAAATCCAGCTTTGCCATCAAAGGAATACATTACATTATAAAGTATATTAAAATAAAATAAAAAAGTTAAATAAACAGTTTTAAATTGTAAATCACTATATTATAGTTTTTACTGTTTTTTTTTTTTTTTTTTTTTAAAAAAAAAAATGCAATCTTGGTGAACATGAGACTTTTTTCAAAATCTTACGGTCCCCTAACTTTTGATCATACAACATTCATTGTTGTTTGTGATATAGGCTAATAAAATATACTGAAATATACAATTGAGGTGTACATACCAGCAGTGATATTTCACCTGTTATTAATTGAATAAAATATTTAAAAATAGAAATTGTGCAGTCCATTGACAAGGCTGTTGGTAGACTTTGGAACTGACATGAGGAGCCCTTCTGTTAATCGGGACCCCTGTGTTCCAGTTTAACAATCTATTACAGTTATGCAGCTCAAAATTACTGTAGATTGCACTATATGTCCCTGTGTATAACAGTATTTATCTTTTTTAACATTCCCAACCCTACAGACCGAGTGAAGGGAGCTGGAGGGAACAACATGAGGGACCGTGCCACCATCAGACGATTGAATATGTACAGACAGAAGCAGAGATGGTAACAGTTTGACCCATCATTTACGAAATTACATATACAAGATTCAGATTAGTAGCAAACTAATAGGAGGTTTTTGCGATAATTATGATAAAACATGCATGTTTTTCTCATTCATATGCTCACAGCAACAGTCGAGGTAAGGTGATCAAGCCCTTGCAGTACCAGAACACAGTAGCTCCTGGAACTGTGGCCCGAGTTGAGCCCAACATCAAGTGGTTCGGTAAGAGCAATACATTTTATTTTTAATGAATCCTAATCTGTGTGATTGATTATGAGGGGAATTAGCCTCAGTTGTCCTCTTTTCCAAGTACGAATAGGATCTGAATGTATGAAAATTTTATTGCTTTTCCCATATTCTCCCTATGCAGCCAATACACGTGTCATCAAGCAGTCATCCTTGCAGAAATTCCAAGAAGAGATGAACGCAGTAAAGAAAGATCCGTACCGAGTAGTGATGAAACAGAGCAAGCTACCTATGTCCTTGCTGCATGACAGAATAAAGGCACATGTGAGTATGCAGATATCTTAGTATACATCTGCTGTTTTTTAATACAAAAATCCTGCTTTTTAGTCTCAGTGTAGCCTGTTGAGAGGAGACCGGTAGGCTAATTGTTTGCATGAAACCCTTTAGAAAAGGTTTGAGATTTGCAGAGCAGAAAATCCCATAATTCATTGTGATGAGCTCAGGAAAATAAATCCATACAAGAAATGTGAATCCTAAATATATTTATAATTATAAATATAATTAAAATAATAATTGAATTAGTTTTTACGTATTTTAGAGTACCATAATAATGTGTTAGCATTAGCAACATGCTAATGTCTAACTCTGGGCTTTACATGAGGCAGTATTATTTATACACAATTATAGTATTTCTTCGAATAAGCTTTTATTTTTATATTTTCAGTTTTTAATTTTTATATTTGTATTTCTATTTAGCTTTATTTTTATTTCAGTTAATAATTTTAGTACTTCAACATAAATGTATTAATTTCAGTTTATCGCCAAGGCTACATTTAGTTTCTAATTTACATTTAAGTTCAAGTTTTTCATCTAATATTAATATTTAGCTTTATTTCAATTACTGAAACGATTGATAATAGATTTATTTAACAATAACAATGCTGACGTTAGTAGTGCTGTTTTTATGATACACAGAGTTTCTGCCTAATGTAGATAGGAGTCAAAGTATTATATTGCGTGTTGTCTTATGATTAGAAAAAATAAAGCAAAAATGTTCCTGACCGTAAGCTCCAAGGGTAAAATTGCCCATTCAAAAAGTTAATTTCTGACTTGAATGACCAGTTGTCCATTTCTGGCAAATTCTCATAAACAATTGGCTTTTGCTCATGTGTGTTTATGTTTTTCGGGACACTTCTTGGCTAAACGTCTCGTAACTTGTAGACCACATGAGGTAACTACAGCAAAAACACAACAGGACCAATTGTTGTGTCATGTCAACGATACAGTGATTTTGTTACTCTGACAGCGGTGCAGTGAGGGCACGGCCTGACCTGCGATAGAACTTACTTTTTGGCACCTAAGGGTCTGCCATTTGCCAGTAGTAAAGAACAGAGCAAAAAATATGTGCTCAGAATAAAATGTAATGTTTTCCTCAGTTCTTCACGTTCCTTCTGCAACTGTTGTTGATTCGCTTCAGGATCTAAACTGTTCCATGTGTGAGCAAAGTCCTTTTAGGACTTTGTGTAATGAACATCTCACTCTACTTTTGTTCTGCATCTCAGAACTGTGACACTCACTATGTTTTTGTTCTTGTATTCAACCTTGGTTGCAGGGAACTGGCAATACTGCATCACAATTATTGATTTTCATTCTCTTTTTGATTTGTGGTGTTTGAGCAGCTCCTCCAGTGTGTGCTGTAATGCCCATTGTTTGCACACATTTTTGCTCTTACTCAGAAATATTTTGAACATGTTGTGATGTGGTGGTTAGCCTCAAATCAGGTTGTTTTTTATCATCCACGTCAATTGTTCCGAAGAAATGTAATCTTACCAGAAGTACAATTTCTTACGAGAAATGTTACTGGCTTTGACAAGATCTGTAAATTGCTTGTCGTTTTATTCCATCCTCTGTTGCAACAGTGGTATGGCTTCCCTTTTTTTGTTTTGTTTTTAGGTCATTACAGATTGCAATTTGGCCTGGTGCAGTTAAACGTGTAAGATATTTCGTTCATTATTCTTAGGATTTTGTTTGATTTTTGTCTTGATATAGGCATACTTGTCTTTATAAACACTATAAAATTAGCTGCCTTTTTGTTAAAATGTTAGTTATATTCTAGCTACACTACTGATCATAAGTTTGGGGTCGGTAAGATTTGAAAATGTTTTTGAAAGAAGTCTCTTATGCTCACCATGGATTCAGTTAGACGATCAAAAATACAGTAAAAAACAGTAATTCTGAAATATGATTACAGTTGAATTTTCAGCATCATTACTCAGTGTCCCATGATCCTTCGGAAATTATTCTAATATTCTGATTTGTGCTCAAGAAACATTTCAACAATGTTGAAAACTGTGCTGGTTAATTTTTTTTTTTATCTAAACCGTGATACATTTGTGTTTTTCAGGATGCTTTGATGAATAGAAAGTTCAAAAGAACAGCATTCATTTAAATTATTATTTTTTTTTTGTAACAGTGTCACTGTCACTTTTGATCAATTTAATGCATCCTTGCTTGAATAAAAGTATTAGTTTTTTTTTTTTTTTTTTAAATCGTACCGCACCAAACTTAAGTAGTGTATATCAAATTTGAAATATGTAAAGCTGGTGTTTACAAATCTGATTTAAACTACATCTGCATTTAGTTTGAAAAAGGTAACAATCTGATCTTTTTTTTTTTTTTTTGGAGTGTGTCTAAACGGTCAGATCGGATTTAAAGTTTTCTTTGTTTGGGATGTTACAGAGTGTGCAATGCTTTCTGGTTCTCTGGTCAAATATACAAATTTAACCTGGTTTAGTGTATTATGTCTTTTAGCATTGTGTTGAGGCTTAACTCTTTACTATAGTAGATACAGTGTAGACTACACTGTTTAAACAAACAGATTTCATCACTCCATCAAACAGAAAGTCAGTCCTAAAGATCAGATTGAGAAAAACAAATAGATTTGTGAAATGTTAACAGTCTCATATTAATACATGCTTTATAGAAGCAATCATGTTGCTTTGTGTGGCATAACATTTTATGACACACTCTTTTAAGCCATAAAATGTGTTGAGTAAACTCTTCTCTCCCATAAATCATTGGGGCTTCTTTCCTCTTGGGAATGGGACAAAAGTAACTGAAAGATCAGATACTTCATCCAAGAAATTCCAAAAGTTATGAAGATCTTGGTAGGAGGTTATAATAGTTCTCATGAATTTGTTTGTCAATTGATCTTCTGCTGGTTCTTCTAGAACTCCAAGGTGCACATTCTGGACACGGAGACATTCGAAACAACGTTTGGACCAAAGGCACAAAGAAAGAGGCCCAACTTGACTGTGGGAGAGCTGAAGGACTTTGCTGAACAGGCAGAGGTCTCGGCTCAGAGCTACAGTGCTGAGAAAGACCGTGATTTGGTGTCTGAGGACAGCGGAGTCAAGTGAGTCTAGTGACTTGTAAAGATCCTATAGTTCAGTACATCCCTACTGCAGGAACTATGCCCTGTTTGTCTAGCAGATATGGTTTATATATCCTGACATAACTGGATAACTGACTTAAAGCCATTTCATTTCCCCATCACTGCAGGGATGAGGCTAGGGAGGAAATCTTCAAGAAGGGTCAGTCAAAGAGGATCTGGGGTGAGCTGTATAAGGTAGCTATGACCATCTCCCAACAACTTGCTCATTGAAAGTTTTGATGAAAACCACAGTACTCACAAATGATGCCACATCCTAAAATGAAGCATGTTTTGCACAGGTGATCGACTCTTCGGACGTCATTATCCAGGTGCTGGATGCTCGGGACCCTATAGGCACTCGTTCCCAGAGCATTGAGTCCTACCTAAAGAAAGAGAAACCTTGGAAGCATCTCATCTTTGTGCTCAATAAGTGTGACCTCATTCCCACATGGGTTACGGTAAGAAGTTAATATCTATCAATACTAGTTAATTATCTATACTAGTTCCAAAACCTGTTGAGCTGCCTATGAAGGCTGGAATGATGTTCCAGATGCTTTTTAAAATGACTTCTCTTGGGAAAACTCAATGTAGAATGCAAGCATAGTGCACTTCAGTAAGCTAAGTGAAAAACGCCCATCCAAAATGGCAGACACAGTGCCAGAAATCTCAATTATAAATCTACTTATTCAATCATTAGTGAAAAATATCATTAAAAAAAGTTTTACTCAGCATTTGTGTGTGCTGTGTATTAGAGCATTGTGTTGTTAGTTTAGCTTAACATTCCAACACACCATTTATGTAGGTGAAAGAAAATGTCAGAAATCTTGATGATAAATCTACTTATTCATTCAGTAACGAAAAGCAGTATTTTGGAATGAAGATACTGTTAGTTCAATTTAAAAAAAAAACAAAAAAAAAACACTATTTACCCAACATTTTGTGTGTGCTATGTATTTGTATTAGCGTATTTATTAGCTTAGCATTAACACTAGCCTCTTTTGAAATTCATTTGAGTTGGTGATAGAAATGTCAGAAGTCTTAATGATAAATATACTTGTTCATTAAAGGTGCAATATGTAAGAATTTTGCAGTAAAATATCCAAAAACCACTAGGCCAGTGTTATATTTTGTTCACTTGAGTATTTACAATATCCCAAATGTTTCCAACTATTTGTAAATTGTAAGAAAATTGCAATTTTAACCAAGGCTCCGGGACGTGTGAGGAGTCGCCTGTCAATTGCGTCATACCCGCGTAACCCTCAGTTTCCGGTTTTATTTTGTAGAAACCATGGAAACACCAAAGACACTTTAATATATTACATGTTTTAATAGACAAGGAACAACTGTTTTGATATATTTATAGACAGAAAACTAATTATTGTTATATAGCTCAACACGTTTAGTCTTATTAGTCTAATTTTCTTGATTTACCATGTGCTTTACCATGCCTCAGAGAAAAACACTATTTTGTGAAGTAGCTAACATAGCATAATCAAATGCAGCTTTATTTCCTGCTCTGCTTCATACTGCAGTAACGTTAATAATCGCGTCCATGAACATGATTTCTTCCCGAGTCCTATCCCGATTATTTTCCACCGGCTGTGAAGTGAAGACCACATGTCCCAAGATTTCGCGCTCAAACTTGGCGTCATCAAGCTACGCCTTTGTTTTGAATAGGCCTCTAGCGGACAGAAAATATTACATATTGCACCTTTAAGTAGCAAAATGTATTGATAAAATAGTTAAATCTAATAAAATACACTTTTATCCTATATTTATGTGTGTTATGTATTTGTATGCCTATTAGAGTATCATGTTGTTAGTTTAGCAAGTACTTAGCAAGTTCCTTCCTGTGTAGAGCTATCCAAAATGGTCACTTTTGTTGTTCCAGGACAATTAGGATGTATGGAACCACCTACGTAGGCAGTAGATGGACAGCAAGGCAGCTCACTAGGTTTTTGGAACAGGGCCACTGTCTGCAATGTGTCTTGTTGTACATTCAGTTATCCCATCTCTGGAGTTTGTTTCACTGACAGACAGGCATGTTTATCTTGGCTTGCCCAACTTTTGTAAGATTTAACCAGTTAAAGGCTCCTTCTCTGACAGATATTTTGACATCTTTCACATCTATAATTCTTGTTGTTTGTAAATTGTGTTATTGCCGATTCTGAAATGGAGCAACAAGGAACGAGGGAGCTCTACCAGTTGTTTATAAGCTGCAAACCTTTGCATTCAAGCCAAAGAAGCATTTGCCTACCTCCTTCAGATTTATGACTGAGGTCTTTTATAAATCTAACAGGAAAATGATTGGGAAACCCATTATTTTTGTTGTTGAGAGGGAATCACTTATCATTCTGCAGTGATTCTTGTTGGGCAGCTTGTGCCTTTGTGCTTTTTTTGTGTGGGTTTTTTTTTTTTTTTTTTTTTTTTTAAATCTGTTCTCTCTTATCAAAAACCATTTCATATATCACTTCTAGTGTCTAGACCTTGGAAGACATTTACAAAGTCCACATTTGACCAGATTTGATCCTCCTTGATTCCATGGATTTCATCCTACATCAGAAGTAAAGAACAAAACGGGATTTATAAAGGCAGACACTGACATGAAAATCCTCTTATGTATATGCCAACTGAAGAGCATGTATATGTTTTTTTTTTTTTTTTTTTTTTGTGCTCATATACCAGCAATTAAAATAATCCAAAATGTAATGTGAAAGAAAAATAGGCAATCACAATATGCATTCAAATTATTATTATTAGTGAAAATGTGCAACATTTTAACTGCTTTGTGTTAATTACTTGAAATGAATTCATTAATTATATTAATTATATTATATAATATTAATTAATTATATTGACTCTTATGAAAAGATTTTTAATGAGGACCAGATTTAGAATTATCAAAGATAAACATTAAAAACCTTCTATATTTTTTTTACTTAAGTTTTTATTTTGTTGTTCTATATTTTTAATAATTTATTTATTTACTTTTTATATCTTTCCCTTTTTTCTTTCCATGAATATAGCCAGGGTAGCTGGCAACAAACAATTATAACTATATTAATAAACATTTTACACACTGACATGAATATGCTCTTGAATTAGATAACCTGCATTTTGGAACATTTTTTGTTCATATGGACATTTTATTAATCATCGTATAAACTTTTGTACATTCACTTAGGATCATTCTACGGATTCTTGCTTATACATTTGTGTATTTTGTAGAAACGCTGGGTTGCAGTTCTCTCTCAGGAATACCCCACTTTGGCCTTTCACGCCAGCCTTACCAACTCCTTCGGCAAGGGCTCCCTAATCCAGCTCCTGCGGCAGTTCGGCAAGGTGAGACCTTAAACATTTACAACATATTTTTATGTGCATTCACATCATCATGCTTTGGAAACCAGGGGCAGCAGGTGTTAAACACAGCAGTTTTGCTCCACAACGTTTATCTACTCAAGCCACAATTTTAGGACAAGATCAACCTGTTTTTCTGGTCTGTAATGGCAACAGATGTTGAAAGCAGATGCACCCCACCCTCCCATACTATTGGGCTCCTCTCCTGTCTTCACATCTGCCTCTGAGTTATTTTTGGGAGCACAGCCGTAAACAAAAACTTGGAAATACTAAAAAGGATAGTGGGCTTACGTAACATAAATTTTGTTGAGAGTTATTTGACAAGACACTCTTTTAGGAGTTAGAAAACAGCGGTACAAAAATATCTTGGTTACCATGCGTGCAATATAAATCTGCAGGTGTAATGACATTTAAGAGGCCTGTGTTGGTTGTGTACCAACCAAGTCTTAACTTCTTGGCTGTTGGCCCCCTTTTAAAAGTGGATAGTGAAATGTAAGAGGCGATGTGTGCAAATTATTGGGGGAAGAGTTGATCCAAGGTTGTCTTGTTTTCCTGACCTTGATACCATGAAACCGACATTATATCAAAGGACTTGACAATATATTTGTGTATTTCTTCTATTTAGTTGCTATTTTTCATAAAGACTTTTGCCTAGTATTAACATGTCCATATTTATTTTTGCTCAGCTCCACTCAGACAAAAAGCAGATCAGTGTTGGCTTCATTGGTTACCCCAATGTTGGAAAGAGCTCTGTTATCAATACCCTGCGCTCCAAAAAAGTCTGTAACGTGGCACCCCTTGCTGGTGAGACTAAGGTAAGACCTCTGAAGCTTTTTCTTTTTTCTTTTTTTTTTTTTCTTCTTCCATATCCATATGGATTTCTTTATTTTCCTACCTGAAAAGTTTGGCCCACCTGCATTGTATAAATCTGAGGAAATACATGTGTGTTTTCAAATACATTTAAGATACTTTGTTCTTTAACACGTGAGCAGAGGATGATCCAATGTTTTCAGTGTCTGGGAGCGGGTTTCGACCGAGTTTCGGTCTACTATAACATGCATTTGAAAATGCAGTGCACCAACCATCTTGTTAAATTTGTAATGATATTCGTTTATAAGTTAAAGGGATAGTTCATCCAAAAATGAAGATTCTGTCATAATTTACACACCCTCAAGTTGTTCCAAACCTGTATGAATTTCTTTCTTCTGCTGAACACAAAAGAAGCTACTTTTGAAGAATATGGGTAACCAAACAGTTGATGGGCTCCAAAAAAAAAATATTATGGAAGTCAATGGGGTCTATCAACTGGTTACTGATATTCTTCAGAATATCTTCTTTTGTGTTTAGCAGATGAAAGAAGGGTTTAATGTTTAAAAGCATAGAAATTATGACAGCCATAAATATTAGTATTGTCACTTTACTTGTTCTGTAAAATAAAATTATTATTGTTAATAATAATAATAATTTACAGTAGTAAATTAAAATAGTATTTTTGCAATATTAATATTCTAATGTAATTCCAAACCTGTATAACAAAAGGAGAAGATTAGCACAATGTTCAAGCTGCTATTTTCCATGCAATGAATATGAATGATGAGGGAAGGCTGTCAACCAGCCAATAACCCATTTAGCACTTAAAGTGCATTTCAAGTCACCTTCTATTTAATCATTTTTGGTGATCTGTTCCTATAACATCCACTTGTAGTTGTTATGTTCTGATCGTGAACATCAGACGATTAAGCGACTCTTCTTGTAAAATTTATTTTGTAGTCCACTAGCGAGTGTAATACTACCTGCCAGCTCCTGACATGTGTTAACATTTTGGATGGCTTAAGTTTCCAGCAGTTTGGTTTTGGCTGCTACTTTTGTGTATTCTTGTTTTTGTGTGAAATTACTTTTTTATGTTGTCAAATTTTTCCTCTCATTTTACAAACATGGAACTGAGAAATGGTTTTCAGAGAGCGAGTGAAAGTTCAAGGCAAAGGAAAAACAGATTACTGACAAAGGCCAGATTGAAATCAAATTCTAAACAAATCTGGACTTCCACGTTCTTCTGTTTATATTTTAAATGATAAATTATATAATTTAAATTTTCCCTTGTGTGCCCTGATTTGGGTGATTCTTCAATTATTAGACGTTTTCTTTCCACTATTTTCTTTTCTTTTAAAAACAGTGTTTCTAGTTCGATTATGAAATAAATAGATATATTTGATTGATTATAATACTTTTTATTGTGCCTCTTTAACTAGTTTTTCCTAATGTTGAAATGTTAAATTTGCCTGAATCACTGTTTAGGCCTTTGGCCAGGCAGCAACATTCAAAAACAATCTGTTCAGTTTCATTTTTATAAACTCAAAAGTTAATTGACTGCTTGCTAACTTGTCACAAGTTATTATAAATCGCATTTGTTTAAGTGCAGTTCATTATATTGAAATGTTTTAGGTCTTGTGGTTTCTTAAATGGAGAAAATGGATGAGTCTATGGACTGGTTCAAGCTCAACTTTTATGCCACAACCAACTGTTTTGTTTCTGTCTGACAGGTCTGGCAGTATATCACACTAATGAGACGCATTTTCCTCATTGACTGTCCTGGCGTCGTCTACCCCTCCGACGACAGCGAGACTGACATTGTGCTGAAGGGAGTGGTACGATGGCCTTGACTCTCAAAGTCAACCATTCAGATTTTGCAATCGCTGCGGCTTCATCCACTTATTTTATATCTGTTGTTTTTAGGTCCAAGTGGAGAAGATCCGAACTCCAGAGGATCACATCGGAGCGGTGCTGGAGAGGGCCAAAGCAGAGTACATCCAGAAGACATACCGCATTCCGTCCTGGAGCTCCGCCGAGGATTTCCTGGAAAAGCTAGCCTTTCGCACCGGAAAACTGCTTAAGGTCTGGCCTGATTGTGGAGTATCTGATAAAATGAACTGTCAGCTCGGTCCTCGCGGCACATTTGTTTATTCGTTCCTCTAGAGTGTCCGATTGAGATGTGACAGTTTGCTTACTTTAAGCCGGTGGAAAACATTTAATTTAAAGTTCGAATAGCCAAATTTTTAATACTCTCATGCCAAAACCACTAAGATTTAATTCAAAATCAGAGTTTTATAAAAAGGGTTTTGACCTACAGGTTGGTTACACTGGTTAGTTCACATCTTTATCTTTGTCCAAATACTGTATGTGTCTGTGCTGTAACAACTGGTATTTTGTGGTGTTCTTGTAAAACAGGGTGGAGAGCCAGATCTGTCTACTGTGTCTAAAATGGTTTTGAATGATTGGCAGAGGGGACGCATCCCCTTTTTCGTGAAGCCCCCTGGGGGTGAGATGGATGAAGAGGTAAATGGACAAGTTCAGATTCTTTTAGTAAAACAATAGCTCAGGCTCTATTCAAAAATGGGTTCCAAGACAATTTTTTGCTAAAATTAGAGCTTTGTGTTCTAAAAGACCTCAGAAGACATTGTTTATATGTAACTTCCTTAATGCATATTAAATTACTTGGTACAAATCCTATAAGTCACTGTGGCCAACAAAATTACTTGAATTTTGCCTGTCTTTATACTGGCAGATCCTAATGCACTTTTAAACATTTATAGTCTTAAACTGACACTTGATCTTTCCACTCAGAACAAAGCACAACCGATGCTGGAAATGCCTGAGATGGAAACCGAGAAGGAAGAGTTGGAAAACAGACTTGAAGCTCAGGATGTGGAGGGGGCCTCATCTAGCCAGCAGGATGATCAAAAGCTGCTGAGACAGAAACAAGAGGAGATGCAGAAAATCTTCAGTAACGTCAAGCAGAACTTTGGCAAAATTAACGTCGCTCCGGAGTTCAGCGAGGAGGATCTTGTGCCTGTCGAGATGCCTGACATACTGGATCCCTCTGAGTCAGAAGATGAGCAAGATGAGGAAAATGAGGAGGATGAGGAAAAAGAGCAAAATGGAGAACTACAGGAAGAAGAATCATCCGTTTCCGACCCCCTGACCACAGCAGAGAAAAAGAACACACGTGAAGTGAATAAAGAGATGGATGAGAAGATTGCCAAATTGAAAGAGTTTCTTGATCGTGCCAAGTCAAAGCACTTCTCCGCCATACGGTTTGTTTACACTCGTATTAATAAGGTTATGAAAGGGTTCTGTGATTTTGTGTTCAGGGTTTAGCTCTTATCTATTGATATTGTAATGTTTTGTATTTTTACAGCATTCCTAAAGGCCTTTCTGAAAAGGTGTTTACTGAAACCATAGCAAAGCAGAATGCTGCAAAGAATCTGCAACGGAAAGGTATACCCAACTAACCCAAGTTGATCCCAAAGGTTTATGTATTAAAAGATACATAGAACTGCATATTTAATGTACACCAAATCACTATTATTTTTTACATTTTTTTTTTTTTTTTTTTATATATATAAATTTATATTTTTATTGCATTTTTGAAGTAAGATTTTTTTTATTAAGAATTCTCTTATGCTCACCAAGACTGCCTTTATTTAATCAAATATACAGTAGAAACAGCAATATTGTGAAATAGTATTACAATGTAATTCAATTCAATTCATATTTATTTGTAAAGTACTTTTCACAATACATATTGTTTCAAAGCAGCTTTATAGAAAATGCATGTCAACATTACAATTTAGAGTAATCTGTTATCAGATTACTCTAAATTAAATTAAATTATGTAATTTCAGAAATGTACATATACAGATCATGCAGTTAGCTAACAATGTGTTAATTTAAGTAATGTATTAATTTAAGGCAGAAACAATGAGCTCATTGAAGTAATGAATACATGTTAATGAATACATGATTAGGAAATATAGCAAATTAGCAGAAAAATAACTATTTTCTATTTTAATATATTTTAAAATGTAATTTATTTATTTGACGGCAATCATCATTCCAGTCTTCGTGTCACATGATCCTTCAGAAATCATTCTAATATTCTGATTTGCTGCTTTAAAAATTTCTTATTAATATCGACATTGAAAACACTTGAATATTTTTGTGGAAAACGTGATACATTTTTAAGGATTCTTTGGTGAATAGAAAGTTCGAAATAACATTTATTTAAAATAGAAATCTTTTTAACATTATAAATGTCAATTACTGTCAATTTTGGCAATTTAGTACGTTATTGTAAAAGTAAAAGTAATTTAAATTTCTTTCAAAACAAATGATTACTGACCCTAAACAGTATTTAAATATTCAAATATTGACATAGACAGCAGTATAAACAATATTTAAAAATCTTCATAATGCAAGGTATTGCAAACCCAGTTGAATATACTAAATATTTTCACAGAATATTTTCAGAGATGTTTCAGTGATTAGGGGATGTCTGGTGCTTTAAAAAAGTTAGTAAAAGACACTCGTCCTCTTTTTGTTTTCTAGCTGTGACAGTGGGCAAAAAGAGGAAAGCTGCAGAAGATGATGAGGAGCTTGCACAGCCTACCAAACTCACATCTAAAGAGGTATGCACTGTTCTCCAAGCTCCACTGCTGCTGTCAGTCTTCTTGATTCCTCGATTCCAAAATAAATGAGACCAAACTAATCTCTCTCTCTCTGTTGAACTACTTCACCCAAACAGAAAAGAAGACTGGAGCGTGCCCAAAGAGTGAAGAAAGTGGGGGTCCGCTATTATGAGACGCACAATGTCAAGAACAAGAATAAGAACCGAAAAATGCCCTTGGATGGCAAGAAAGCCAAACGAGCTAAGCGATAAGACCTGCTCAAATACCCATTCAAATCAATCCGTTTCCATCGTCATGTCGGTGGCTAAGTTGGAACATCTGGAGTGGAATCAGTGATTAGTGTAAAGGTGAAGGTTTGGTTGATCTGTGATGCAATCGTTCCAATGCACTTTATTCATACTGTGGCACCAGCCATCCTCATGAACATTATGACTACAGTTCATTTCAGCACTGTGCATTTTCGAAATTTTAACTTAAGACAGTGTCCTGATTCAGAAGTGTTGAAATGTGGATCATGTACCCGTGTGTCTATGTCTGTTCTTTTTCTTTTGATTTGAGAAAAAAGAATAAATACTCAGAACAGATGCTTTTGTAAATGTTTTATTCATTGAAACTGAATAGATAGTGAGTGTATTATTATTCGAATAATATCTAGGCTTTATTCTTCAAGGTAATTATGCCTTCCAGTTGTGCCTAAAAATAAGTGGAATCATTAGAGTCTGAAAAATAATGTCATAAATCCTGATTATGATGATCTCTGCTTTACCTTGAGTTGCTGGTTGGTTCGTTTGAGGAACTGGACCTCTTCAGCATGCTTCTTTTCCTCAATTTCCCGCCGTTCTGCTTCCTGTCTCTCAATGGCCTCACATTTAGCCTTCTGCTCGTTCAACAGCCTCTCCAAATCTCGCTTCTCGCTCTCCAACTCTGAAATCTACCAAGAG
The DNA here is from genome assembly GCF_019924925.1 of Ctenopharyngodon idella. Lineage (NCBI taxonomy): Eukaryota > Metazoa > Chordata > Actinopteri > Cypriniformes > Xenocyprididae > Ctenopharyngodon > Ctenopharyngodon idella. Next base: position 20,662,324 of record NC_067235.1, on the reverse strand, counting down.
TTTTTATCTCACCAAGTAGAAAATGGTCATTTTCAGGTCTTGCTTTAAAGATAATTACTTTTTTTTTTCTTCTGTAGAACACAAAAGATGTTTTGAATAATGTCTGCTTTTTTTCCTACAAAAGTCAATAAATGCTGTTTTAGATGCCATTGACTTTCATTATATGGACAAAAAAAGAAAGAAAAAAACATTTGAAATATCTTTTGTGTTCCACAGAAGAAAGTAAGTTTTGGATTTTGGTCGAACTATCCCTATAAGGACCTTGTTCTCCATGTCAGACTTTCCCTGCTCCCCCTGAAGTGCTTTCCTCATGCCAAAGGCCACGCTGCTCTCGTACAGTGTCTGATAGGCAGCGATGGTCATGCGGATCTCATCTCTCACTTGCAGCAGCAGGAGGCCTCGCTCGGCACAGTTAATAGTGACCTGTCTGATTAACTCATCTAAGAGATTTGAAAGAAGGAATGTCATGTAAATCAATGTCAAGAGCTATTAATATGACACTTCACTTAGAATGTGTGTATTTTTACCAAAGCATTGAGAGTAGAGCTCCCTGCGGACTGGGCAGATGCCTGTCTCTCTGGCCTGCCTCTCCTGAAGGCTTTTGTCCAGCTGTTCTTGCAAATGAATAACATCCATTCGTGTACATGGAGCGCTGGACACTGGCTGCACCCATAACTGGTTGTCCTCCATCCATTCCCTGCGACAGAGCCATTTGTATGATTTATACAGATCCATTCAAAAGTTTGGGGTCAGTAAGATTTTTTTTAAATGTTTTTCAAAGAAGTCTCTCAGGCTTACCAAGGCTGCACATGAAATATTACAATTTAAAATAACCGTTTTCTATTTTAATATATTTTAAAATGTAATTTATTCCTGTGATGGTAAAGCTGAATTTTCAGCATCATTACTCCAGTCTTCAGTGTCACATGATCCTTCAGAAATCATTCTAATACGCTGATTTGCTGCTCAAGAAACATTTATTATTATTATCAATGTTGAAAACAGTTGCACTGCTTCGAGGAAACCATGATGCATTTTTTTCAGGATTCTTTGATGAATAGAAAGTTCAAAAGAACAGCATTTATTTGAAATAGAAATCTTTTGTAACATTATAAATATAAACGAATTTTACTGAGCCCAAAATGTTAAACTTTATTGTGTGATGTGATTAAACACATATGCAGCTAAAATACCATGCTATGGTAGTTTCAGCACCCGGTTGAAGACAACTTTTACTAATCATTGTAAGAGGTTTATTTTACTTTGGTGGTAGAATGGCATTTAGGATATCTTCGGTTTGCTGCTTGCTGTCATCCGCTGAGGGACTCTTGGGTTTGGGTGGAGGTGGGACTGGGCCGGAGTCAACCATCTGTTGGGGACTCACTTTCAAAGGGCGACTCTGTGTGAAATGTAAAGGAAGAGATGAATGTCAAGTGTTAAGGCTTTATTACAACAACAAGGAATTCTTTACAGTGTTTGCAGGTTTGTTTTTATTCGTATACATACAATAACTGTGCTTACCTTTGTAGACTTCCTCTCTGTATTTTTGCTTACTAACACCGGATAATCATACTTCAACAAGGAGTCAGACGGAGGAATCATGCTTAGAATGTAAAAGTGCTAAGAAAATATACAGAAATGTTTCAAATTCTTCGTTATGGTATAAAGCTCGGGAAGACTTCAAGTTCCCTCGGTAGCGCTGTAGAAGTTTCGTTTTGTTGCTATAACAACCGCGCGTGTCCCATTAGGTTCAGTCCATAGGAGTGAACCAGTCAAAATAATCGGTTGAAAATAAATTCTTTACGAACTATACTTATAAAAAATTACCGATTAAATATTTACGACTTTTAAACCTTTTAAAATAAATTATACAAATATGTGGCATTTTATTTTTATATATTTTTTTTCTGTTCTAATCAGAAAAGACGGATTTCGCCACTGGGTGGCACTACATGTTAAAGAAAAAAGGCTATTGGCGCATGTAATATTCAATATGATTTTGATAGGTAAGTGAATCGGCATCCTTTTACTCGTTGTATACTTGTTTTTTATTTATTTTGTTTTTATTACGCTCTGACACTTTTTATTAATTTATTTTAATTTTTCTCATTTTTATTTTACTATTTGCATAATTTAACCAGTTAAAATTTGTAACATGTTGTTTATTGTATATTATTAACATTTCTCTTATTTCATTTCTCTATAATCTCAATCTCCTAATTTTAAAAAACGGTACATTGAATCCTTGAAGAAAGCGGAACTAAATTGCTTTCCAGAGAAGGAAGGACAGATTTCTTCAGCGTACAATCATCGAACCGGAAGTATACATGGAAGTTTCGTAAATGTGGTTTGAATCAGTTTTCATGCTCTCCTTTGGTATGAACGACTCTTACTTTCTACGAAGCTAATAAGCAAGCTCATTTCATGATGGATAACAGGAGACGGCACAGAGAATCTCCTGCCCGTGTTGTAAAGACAAAAATTAAGCAAGAAAAAGTGAGTCCCGCGCGGCCTCCGCGGACACGTCGATCCAGTTCAGGCTCCAGCCGAAGCAGCAACAGCCCTCCAACGAGACGACGAGACAGCAAGTGAGCGCCTTATATCTCACAGCCTGCTTATCTTCATGACAGCTCAGCCGAATAAAGAAATTGTTCCTATTTTTTTTATTTTGCCATTCCATTAAAAATAGTGTAGTATGTGGGGTGGATCAACAGGTCATTTTATTTGTAAACAGTGGTTTCTTACAGAATGTTTCCTGAACTGTATTTGTAGATCACCAGTCAGAAGAAAGGACAGATCGCCAGCGAGAAGAGACCGTCCATCGGGCAGACAACAGGAGAGGTCACCTCGAGCCCGGAGGAGCAGAAGCCCGCATCGCAGCACCGACGTCAGGTTAAAGCGGGTGAGTTTAACCGATACAGATCAACTTGTGTCATGAAACGATGAGAAAGCTGTCTTTAGGAGGGTTTTGGCTCTAAAACTTGTGGGGACCTCGGTGGAAAAAAAAAATGTGATTATAAAACAAATTATATATTTACTATATTATTTACTTTTAAAATACACGTTATTAATGTTACATTGTGGGTATTTTAGAATATTTTATCATCAATTTTCATTGTTGTTTATATAAGATGTTATTTACAGAAACATTACAGCATTACAGACAGAATATAGTAATCATGTATTATGCTATATTATTTTATTAAATAGCAAATTAAAATTCAAGTTATTATTTTTGTTAATTTGTGGATATTTATTTTAGAATATTTGTGAGCATATTGATTTTCCTTGTTTACAAAATATTTTATTTACTGTTACATTACACACCCAATATAGTCATAATAATATAGTAGGTTGTATAAAAATGAAATTTAAAATACAAGTTATTAATGGATTTTTTTGTTGTTGTTGTTAAATTGTGGATATTTTAGTATTTTTAGAATATTTGAATTTTATTTACAGTTACATTACAGCATTGCAGACCTAATACAGTAGGCTATATTATTTTCTTTAATAGGAATTTAAAATATTTATTATTATTATTATTATTATTATTATTATAGTTGTTTTTTTTGTGTATATTAAGAAGTGGTTATTGTAGAATATTTAATAAGCAATATTCATTGTTGTTTACAAAAGATGTTACAGCATAACAGACCCAGAATATATATATATATATATATATATATATATAATATACATACAGGTGCTGGTCATATAATTAGAATATCATCAAAAAGTTGATTTATTTCACTAATTCCATTCAAAAAGTGAAACTTGTATATTATATTCATTCATTACACACAGACTGATATATTTCAAATGTTTCTTTCTTTTAATTTTGATGATTATAACTGACAACTAAGGAAAATCCCAAATTCAGTATCTTAGAAAATTAGAATATTGTGAAAAGGTTCAATATTGAAGACACCTGGTGCCACACTCCAATCAGCTAATTAACTCAAAACACCTGCAAAGGCCTTTAAATGGTCTCTCAGTCTAGTTCTGTAGGCTACACAATCATGGGGAAGACTGCTGACTTGACAGTTGTCCAAAAGACGACCATTGACACCTTGCACAAGGAGGGCAAGACACAAAAGGTCATTGCAAAAGAGGCTGGCTGTTCACAGAGCTCTGTGTCCAAGCACATTAATAGAGAGGCGAAGGGAAGGAAAAGATGTGGTAGAAAAAAGTGTACAAGCAATAGGGATAACCGCACCCCGGATTGTGAAACAAAACCCATTCAAAAATGTGGGGGAGATTCACAAAGAGCGGACTGCAGCTGGAGTCAGTGCTTCAAGAACCACCACGCACAGACGTATGCAAGACATGGGTTTCAGCTGTTGCATTCCTTGTGTCAAGCCACTCTTGAACAACAGACAGCGTCAGAAGCGTCTCGCCTGGGCTAAAGACAAAAAGGACTGGACTGCTGCTGAGTGGTCCAAAGTTATGTTCTCTGATGAAAGTAAATTTTGCATTTCCTTTGGAAATCAGGGTCCCAGAGTCTGGAGGAAGAGAGGAGAGGCACACAATCCACGTTGCTTGAGGTCCAGTGTAAAGTTTCCACAGTCAGTGATGGTTTGGGGTGCCATGTCATCTGCTGGTGTTGGTCCACTGTGTTTTCTGAGGTCCAAGGTCAATGCAGCCGTATGCCAGGAAGTTTTAGAGCACTTCATGCTTCCTGCTGCTGACCAACTTTATGGAGATGCAGATTTCATTTTCCAACAGGACTTGGCACCTGCACACAGTGCCAAAGCTACCAGTTCCTGGTTTAAGGACCATGGTATCCCTGTTCTTAATTGGCCAGCAAACTCGCCTTACCTTAACCCCATAGAAAATCTATGGGGTATTGTGAAGAGGAAGATGCGATATGCCAGACCCAACAATGCAGAAGAGCTGAAGGCCACTAGAGAGCAACCTGGGCTCTTATAACACCTGAGCAGTGCCACAGACTGATCGACTCCATGCCACGCCGCATTGCTGCAGTAATTCAGGCAAAAGGAGCCCCAACTAAGTATTGAGTGCTGTACATGCTCATACTTTTCATGTTCATACTTTTCAGTTAGCCAAGATTTCTAAAAATCCTTTCTTTGTATTGGTCTTAAGTAATATTCTAATTTTCTGAGATACTGAATTTGGGATTTTCCTTAGTTGTCAGTTATAATCATCAAAATTAAAAGAAATAAACATTGAAATATATCAGTCTGTGTGTAATGAATGAATATGATATACAAGTTTCACTTTTTGAATGGAATTAGTGAAATAAATCAACTTTTTGATGATGATCTAATTATATGACCAGCACCTGTGTGTGTGTGTGTGCGTGTGTGTGTGTGTGTATATATATATATATATATATATATATATATATATATATATATATATATATATATATATAATTAGTTGTTGTTATTATTATTATTTAAATCAACTAAAAAGGCATTCTAAGTGGAGTTTTGTTTAAGGAGATTTTGTTTTTATTACAGGAGCAAGATGATCACAGAGGGTCTGAAAGTCATCGGCATCGTGAGAGAAGGGATGATTCAAATGACCGCAGGGTAAAAAGGGAGGGAGATCGTCCACGGCAAAGAGAGCGAGACAGAGAGCAGGACAGACATAGGGGAAGAGAACGGGATGCGCACATACAACAGCAACAGCAGGCTGAGAGGGAACGGCATAATGAACGGCGGCGGGAGAATCGCCTCAGACAGGAGGCTCAGAGTGGCAGTGGGGACGATGAGGCAAATGAGTTCGGTGGTCAACAGGATAGTGATTCTGCCCCTGCACCTGAGAAGGAAAAGCCCAACTTTGAACTGTCAGGTGCCTTGGTGGAAGATACCAATACATTCAGGGGGGTGGTGATCAAGTATAATGAGCCTCCCGAGGCCCGTATCCCTAAAAGAAGATGGCGTTTGTACCCCTTTAAGAATGACGAGCCACTTCCAGTCATGTACATCCACAGACAGAGTGCGTATCTACTTGGACGACAGAGGAAGATTGCAGACATTCCTATCGACCACCCTTCTTGTTCCAAACAGCATGCTGTTTTTCAGTACAGGTCAGAACAACAACAGATATTATGGTAACACTTTACAATAAGGTTTCATTTGTTAACATTAGTTAATTACACTAGTTAACATGAACTGAAAAAGGAGCAATATTTCTACAGCATTTACTAATCTATAGATGCTATCATGGATTTTCTATTGAAACAAATTGCAGAAAATGGAAACTCAAAAATTATATATGTTGTAGTTTCTGTTCACCATCATAGGGTTACCCATCTTTGATGACTTCTGCTTCTGAGAACCCCAGAAATGTGAAAAGGGCCTGTTGACTGCAAACTTGCATTCAGATTTACCTCCATTCAATCAATCAGGATGTATAGAACCAAGTCCCCTCCCTACTTTTTTTTTTTCCTCTCACTTTTTTCATAATGTTTCACTCAGATGTACGTCACAATGCGGAAGAAATTATCTGTTGCTGCTTCCACAATATTGCGATTTTAAAAAATAAAAGTAAATATTGCTGAATTAATGTGGTAATTTCTTCCCATAAAGATTGACCTTTTCTCTTTGCCTTTTATCATCTCCAGATTAGTGGAGTTCACACGGGCGGACGGCACCACGGGCAGGAGAGTGAAGCCGTACATCATCGATCTGGGTTCTGGTAACGGCACCTACCTAAACAATCAGCGTATAGATCCTCAACGTTACTACGAGCTCAAAGAAAAAGATGTACTGAAGTTTGGCTTCAGCAGCAGAGAGTATGTGCTCCTTCATGAGTTCTCTGACACAGCTGAGGTTGATGCAAAGAAGGAGGAAGAAGACGATGAAGGCCTGGATGAGTAGTTCTCAGGCCAACGTTTACCAAAGTTACCTGTTTTGTGCTGGACTCTTTGAAAGAATTTCCTGTAGGAACAGGACGAGCGTAAATTGCTCAGTAATTCATAATTTTCTTTTGGACAATGAAACAGTCACGCTTCAGCCTGACCAAGTTGTCTGTATGACTTTATTCTCAGGTGGATAGCTTTTGTATCCCGTCAAACTGTGTACATTGTTGTCCCTCAAAGCAAGTGCTCAATGCCAGAACTAATTAATCTATCCTCAAAAAATCATATATTTTGGATACTCGAAGTAGTGAATATAATGTCCAGATTTGGTTACTGTAAATATTACTGGATGTATTTGATGTGCTTGTTTCATGTGTTTTCATTTATAGTCTGTAAGTAGAGACATGGTTAGTTAGCGCCAGCAAGTTAATCATCCTCATGGTTATTCAGAAAATACTGAGACTAATTTGAATATTGCTATACAAAAGATGCCATCTTTCTTTAGATATTTTCTATTCTCTCACAGTACAGTCGTATTTGATTTTTAGATGTTTTGTATTGTAAAATAAATATGGATAATAATGAATGTTTCCCTTTTGATTGACTGCACAAGTAAGAGCAAATGAGGAAATCTGAAATTAATGGTCCCTCTTATGAGCCAAGGTATTTTTTTTTATTTTTTTTTTTTCAAATTGGCATTGTTAAGAAATCCAGTAGTTAATTTTATTTGTTAAATTCTGCGTAGTGATTATAGTGTTATATTTTAAATGTTTCGGTTTACATTAGTAAACTGTTATTTGAATGAAACTATCACAAATATACAGTGCTCAGAGATGTTTAGTGACATAAAGCTCACATTTTGTCCTTCAAGTTATACATTTTTCTCCGTATAAACTGATGATCTTATGCTATTTCACGCTGATTTCGTCCGATTTATATAGTTCTGTATTCACTAAGGAAAAGCGTCGAGTAAGTTTTAAGGGACTTTTATTTTGGAATAATCAACATCCGGTTCCCAGCATGTTTCTAGCATCATGTTGCAGCGAAATAATTCACTGACTTTCAAAGGTTTGTGTTTTGTTTTTACACAGTTCATTTATAATATACGTTAATTCTAGATTATCTTGGTTTTGTCTTATCTGTCTAAAATATTTTGTTTACGGCTGCATATACAGACTTACTCCCAGAATAAGTGTTACGCTTATTACGCGCAAATCTGCGTAATTAATATCTGCTGTGTAATATTAAATTTAAGGATAATAATAAGAGATTACTAGGGCATCAAAATTAAATGTCTAATTAAACTTAGTTGTAGCTCGTTTTTAATCTTCAGTTTAGAGATAATTCTGCCATCATTTACTCAGCTTCATGTTCTTCCAAACCTGAATGACAGAAGACACTTTCCTTACAATGCAAGTACATGGTGACTGAGACAGAATTTTCATTTTTGAATAAGAACATGGTTCATTTGTAAAAACATTGTCAATTACCTTTTAAATTGTACAATTCGACATTTTTTTCTAAAAAGTTGTCATTTTCTCTCTTAGATGAAGCCTAGTTTGTTTGCATAGTGGTGAACCTGTCTTCATTATGATGTCATCACATCCTTCAAAACCAGCTCTACATTTCGGCCAGGTTGTGATTGGTCCACCTGGTTCAGGTAAAACCACTTATTGCCGGGGCATGCAGGAGTTCCTGAGCCACCTCGGGCGTAAGGTGGTTGTTGTAAACCTGGATCCTGCCAATGAAGGGTTGCCTTATCCATGTGCCGTGGACATATCCGAGCTCATCACTCTGGATGATGTGATGGACGGTCTAAAACTTGGCCCCAATGGTGGCCTCATCTACTCTATGGAATATTTAGAGGCAAATTTGGACTGGTTAGAGAACAAAATGAAGCACCACCATGACTGCTACTTCCTTTTTGACTGCCCAGGTCAGGTGGAACTCTACACTCATCATAATTCGGTCAAGAATATATTTGCACAGCTGTCGAAGTGGAATTTTAGGGTAAGTACATGGTGGGAACTTTTCCTGAACTTTTCTCTGATTTATAAAGATGTATTTCCTGTCTGATTTCATCTGATATTGGCAGCTGACTGCAGTGCATCTGGTGGATTCCCATTACTGTGCTGATCCGGCCAAGTTCATCTCTGTGCTGTGTACGTCCCTGTCCACCATGCTGCATGTTGAATTGCCACATGTCAATGTGCTCTCAAAAATGGACCTCATTGAGCAATATGGCAAACTTGGTAAGATGATATAGTCCAGATTGATGCAGAAAGTCTGAATAAATAATCATTTGTGGATGAACTTTTCTTTTAATACCATCTTTCTTTTACAAGCATTCAATCTGGACTTCTACACTGAGGTTCTTGATCTGTCATATTTGGTGGAGCACCTCGCTTCGGACCCTTTCTTCAAGAAGTTTCACCACCTGAATGTGAAGTTAGCTGAAGTGATCCAAGACTACAGTTTAGTGTCTTTTGTACCTCTTAACGTACAGGTTAGTGCACCCTTTTGTAATTGCATTTCTTCCTTTAGCTCAAACGGTAGAGCTTGGCGCTAGCAACGGCAAGGTCATGGGTTTGATTCTCAGGGAAAGCTAAAACTGATAAAATGTGTACCTTGAATGCAATGTAATGTGTGGTTGTCTTGTTTCTTTTGGTCTGGATTGAAAAAGAAAATTATATATTTAGTCCTGGTTCTCTTAGCATTCACACTGTCATTTTTAACACCGAACCTAAAGATACAGAATAAAATAACAGATTTTATGGCATATATTTTGCGACCTGAACTTACCGAACATCCAAAACAATGCTGTGTGCTAGGCTAAACGCACTCGTTGTATGTGTGTACATACTGTATGGTGGTATTTTTACCAGCTGAGAACTAACAAACAACTTATAAAATGTGTAAAGGAGTCAAAATAGCACCAGAAATTCCTCTGTTGCACACAAATGAAGATCTGTTGCAAAGACGGCTGTTCTGATGCCTGTACCGATCTGTAATGGGCAACATAGCACCTATGACAAGAAGAACCAGTTATACTTGAGCATTCTGTCTTTTTTAGGGTCGCAACTTGTGACATCGTGTCCTGTTTTTGGTTCGTTTAGATGTCTTTGGACCGTGTTATGTTCATATTTCAGTCAAACTGCACCAGAGTACGTTTGGAAGTGGACAGAGACCCCCTGTAAAAGTGGGTTTTGGTCCGCTTGTTTGGTGCACTTCAAGGTTAGGATGGTAGCGTTCACACATATACAAATGAACTGCACTAACAGAGCAATCGAACCAAATCCTTAGTGAGTGTGTTTATACTTGTAGTTCGGTTGTCTTGTTTTTTTTGGTCTGGATCAAAAAAGAAAATAATACATTTAGTCCTGTTTTGCTTAGCATTTACAGCACACTGCTATCTGTGTTGTGTATATATTTCAGTCGAACCACACCAGAATTCTTTTTCAGGGGTCTCTGTCTGCTCGTTTGGTCACACCAAGGTTCGTATGGCAGTGTTCACACATATTCAAATGAACTGCACTATCTGAGCAATCGCACCAGAGTTCGTTTTAATCGAACCAAACCTGCCAAGTGTGAACACACCTTTAGTCGCTTTGGATGAAAGCGCCTGCCAAATACATGAATGTAAATGTAAACGCATGTGGTTCTGTGGCATATATTTTGACCATTGTTATTTCTCTACAGGACAAGGAAAGCATGATGCAAGTTTTGAGAACTGTGGACAAAGCCAATGGCTACTGCTTTGGAGACCTGGAGGAGAGGAACCTGCAGGTCATGATGTCTGCTGCTGTCGGAGCAGACTTCCAGTTCAGCACGTATCCTTATCATACTGTTTGGTTTTCTGTTTTTGTTAAAGTTATGTTTCATTATTTCATGCAATCACAATCGTGAAAGATTGTCCTTAACTATTTATTTCAGAACTCTTGGTGTACAGGAGAAATATGTGGAGGTCGCTGGAAAAACTGTGGAGGATGAAGTCATGGATTTGTAACCCCTTTTTTATATTGATTAAAAAAGAAAAAGTTAAAAAAAAAAAAAAGTAGCAGAGTTGTCTTATTTCACATATTCAAACATTGTAGACATGATGAACTTCCACGAAGGTGCAAATAAAATACATAATAAAAATAAAATAAAATAATAGAATAAATGTTTTTTTGTTCCCCACATTGAAATACTTATTCTGCATTTAGTAACAACGAAATCATTGTCTTGAGCACTTAAAATGGTTTTAAGTAAAATTGATCTACATAAGCAATAATTAGACCATTCAGTTTATTAGATGTGTGTTCACACGGTTAATAATTAAATAAAGATGTATTTTGTAATAACTTTTGTAATTCAAAAAAGTTGTTTCTTTCAAAGAAGTAGTAAAATGAATCCTTATTTCAATTTGAGTGGCACTGATAGAAAGGAGCTGAAAACTGAATTCTCAGTTTTATAGATCTACATCTTAGTGTTTGGGTTTGAAAGATTTGATGCATAAATAGACATGGACTTCCTTTTATGAGCAGTTTATTGATCAGTGTGTAAATGCACGGAAAGTATCACCACTAGAGGTCACAGTCGTAACGGCTACTTGTTCACACAATATATTATTCAGCTTTATATAGCCTCGTTTATTATTGAATTTTAGGAAACTGCAGTCGCCTTCATTTTAATACTGTGACCGTTTTATAAACCGGATAATTCAAATGGCACATATTACTAACTCATTATCGTCGTGCTTAAATGTGTGAAATTTGCGACAGTTTGTTTGGAAATTAATGAACGCTGCTGCTTTTTATTATTGGTTACACCCTCGTAAAACAATATAAAAGGTTCTGATTTGGTTTAATAATTTGCGCAGGTTTTCTCACTCGCTCTCGTGATACAGGGCGCGTATTTTGCGAACTTGTGGCAGAGCCGGAACACCTTTCATATGTGTAGTCTGGACCTTGAAAAGGCCTTCTCACCCGCGGAAGAACACAGGAATGCATTGTACACGAGAGGAAGACATGACAACTATGTTAGATAGTGCTCGGTGTTTGTAGAACTTGTCTTTTGGTCATGTTTTTCTTGCGAATATCAGTAAAATATGATCTAGTAATTTAAGCTTATTTATGAAAGTGCCACAGCATCTCTTAGGAATAAATCTGCACAACAGTCACCTTAACACATACTTGTGCGAGCCACGGAAGTATTCCGGGAACCAGAAAGAAGTGCTTCGCCTCTTAGCGCACTCGGTTTCGGAACCATGGAAAACGCGGGATGGAATAGAAAAATTATATTGCGGTCTAAAAACGCTTGTGACAGTCAGGTGACTTAGTATCATTTATATATAACTATATGTGCTGCGATATACTGTTATATATACCTGAAAAAGAATGTACAGATTATAATATTCTTGTAATAAGTGCACAAACAGGACTATGCTATTGCACACACTGTATGTCATTAGAACCTCATGTGCCAAAGCGTTATCCATGTCGGTTCATAATCCAGTCCACATTTTAATCGAATCCGCAGGGTAAAAACAGGAGACAGACAGGGAATGGAGTTGGTAATGTGAAATCTGTTTCTGCTTTACAGGTTCTGAGTATGTGCAAGCTCGACACTGTATTTGCTCTAGGCATCGTTTAGGGTGATAAAAGAAGTTTAGATATTTCAGTCTGAAAGTAACTAGTTGGTGTGTGACTATTGAACTCTAAGAAAAACTGCTGCTGTATAGGAAATATATTAAACTGTTTTTGGTTTGCTCTTTTTCTTTCAATTTGGGTCTATGATTTCATGATATTTGAACTCTGTTGACAAAATAAATTGACAGAGATAGAAACTGTTATAAATTGTAGCTAAAAAAACCAAACAAATAGGTATTAGTACAACTTGATGGTCTGAAAATCACATGGAATTATATATATATATATATATATATATATATATATATATATAGCCTGTTTTTTTTCCCAGGCAAATTAAGTCACCATGAACAAGTCACCATAAATATTTTTGTTGTTATGAATGTCATGGGTGTGTGCCAAACACACGATTATGCCCCAGTTATGGTTTCCTATGGCTCTCTGGAGTGGTACTTCCTTCCCTAGCACACTTCAGAGAGTAATTTTGTGTGTGTGAAGGCTGCCCAGCAACCTGCTGGCTGAGGACCAACTTCCTTGTGTCTGCTCTTGCTACTTTATGGATTCCCATGTGGGGGTGTGTCTGAGAACAAGGGATTGAATGAAACTCTGATTGAATGAAGGGCTCTGCTGAGCAGTTTCCTCCCTTTACCAGCAGTGTATGCATGTGGCTTATTGGCGCACCGAAGGTCATGAAAGGGTTTGAGTACACATGGTTTTGTTTACACAGAAAATGTGGCATACTTTGTACTCTGCCTCATTAAAACTGTTGACAAACAAAGACAGATGAAAGCCGTACTTGTTTGGCTTTCATTTTTCGCTTGCAAATCTCAGCAAAATCATTATATGTCTTCCAGATTTCATTCTCTCTCAACCATTGTAGGAAAAGAGCAACGTATTTAAAATGACAGCGTTCAATGCCACGTATTTAGAGAAGGAAGACGGAAAATCTGCAACCATTAAATTTTCAATATTTAGCACAATTTATTGGATTGAATTACTTGTTGTCTTTACCAAACAAAATATCTTCTAAATATGTGGATCATTTACATGTAAATATCACAGTTTAAAACTGGTTTGTGTGTTTTGTATTGATTTGTTTTGTAGCTCAACTGGTAGATCTTGGTGCTTGCAACACTAAGGTCATGGGTTTGATCCGGAATACCAACCTGATGTCATGAGAAAACGTACAGTCAAACCAAAATTTATTCAGACACCTTGAACATTTCATTCATTAATACAGTTTATTCACTATAGTTTAAAAAATGGTAATAAAATATGACAAGATCTCAGAGTTAAACTGTGTCAGAAATTATAAAAAAAGTTATAATTTAATCTTAATTATGTCAGATCAAAGTGTCTGAATAATTTTTGGTTCCAAATTTTTATTCATTTTTACTGGTAGTCCACTGTATGAAGAATTTTTGGGTATAATATGTCACAGTTTACTTTATTTTGCTATCCTCACTTACATAAATGAACTTTAGTGTCCAGCTCACGGTAGTAAAAATATATCAAAAATGTATGAATAATTTTTGGTTTGACTGTATGTTACAAGTCAGTGATTTCGTATGAATTTGTATGTTCAAAAACATTAAAAAAAATATACAAATGAGAAGAGAATTCATAAAAATTATCCGCCAAAGCGTAAAATAGTTGAGAATAGATAAGCAAAAATGTATACCTTGAATTAAGGTTATTATTGTAAAACTACAAAAAACTAAAACCATGACAAAACATTTTCATTACTTAAAATAAAATAAATAAATAAACATATTTTAGCTAATTGCCAAGGAGACATTTTTCATTTTAGTTTAGTTTAACTTGAAGTACTAAAATAACAAACTAAAAGTTAATAAAACCTATATAGGCATATTTAAAAAAAAAATAATAAATAACAAAAAGTTACAAAAACTTTAAATAAAATTAAAATGAAATCTAATTTAACATATTAAGGGGTTGGACAATGAAACTGAAACGCCTGGTTTTAGACCACAATCATTTATTAGTATGGTGTAGGGCCTCCTTTTGTGGCCAATGCAGTAACAGTTCATCTTGAGAATGACAGATACAAGTCCTGCACGGTGGCCAGAGGGATTTTGAGCCATTCCTCTTCTAGACCAGTGGCCAGGTCACTATGTGATGCTGGTGGAGGGAAATGTTTTCTGACTTGCTCCTCCAAAATACCCCAAAGTGGCTGTGCAGGCCATGGGAGAAGTTCACTTTCATGTTCATCAAACCCTTGTGTCACAAGTCTTGCTGTGTGTACTGGTGCATTATCATGCTGATACACAGCACCCCCTTCAGGGTACAATCTATGAACCCTTACTTGGACATGTTCCTCCAAAATAGTTGGGTAGTCCTTGGCAGTGAAGCGCCCATCAAGCACAGTAGGGAATGCCATGATACCTCAGCCCAAACCATCACCGATTCACCTCGTGTTTCACTCTGGGCAGCAACAGTCCAGGAGTCCTTCTCTACACCATAATGTGGGAAAGACAGTGAAAGTGGACTCTTCAGAGAATAATACATGTCCACAGCCCAAGATTTGCACTGTTGGCACTAATGAAACCGACATTTTGCATTGGCACGAGTTACCAAAGGTTTGGGTATAGCAACCTGACCATGAATATTGACTCTGTGGAATTCCCAACAAACAGTTTTGGTGGAAACAAGAGAGTCGAGGTGCACATTTAATTCTGCATCTTGTTGGATGTGGTTTGTCCTACGTGGTGGTATGCCGGCATTACCCTGGACATTGTGGCTCTCGATACACCACAAACAGTTGCTGGTCACAGATGAGCCAGCGAGACGCGCACCAACAATTTGTCCTCTTTTGAACTCTTGACATGTCTTCCATTATGTTGTGTGGATTGCTATTGCTCTGCTAATTCAACCTTCACACTCTGCTCTTACTGATGGAATGTAAAATCAGTGAAGACTGGCCACAAGACCGAGCATATATAGGTGTGAAACCGCCAATGCTACATTGGCCATTGTTTTAGTTTCATTGTCCAAAACCTGTATATATCAATGCTACTAAAATAACACGGCCTTGAATGCACTGTAAAAATGCTACTTTGATAAAAGCATCTGGTAAAGGGCATAAAATGAAAATAATTTGCTATGTATAGAGATAAAATGATGGGACTGACATGAAATAGTTTTTATTAGTTGTTGTTTTGTTGTATAGCATAACACTATCATTTATATTATTTTTATGCTTTAAATATTTATTATACTCCAAATATTTTTAATAATATACTTAACATTGCTATCATTTTCACTGACAAAGGATTCAATAGTTATTTAACAAAGATATTTTAGATCTCCAAATCAAATATATGAAACACTAAATAACATTTCCCATAAATTATTCATCTTATTTCCATATTCTTTGCTTTAAGATGAAATATGTATACATTTCACTGGGGAGAAATGCATTTCCCAGATTCAATATACTCTTACAAAGTGCCAGAGAACATCTCACTACTTCACAGGACACAACTTGAGTTGGCCAGCAATGCTAGCGGCTCTGCATTGCATTAAGGTTGTGCGCTGTGCTGCTCTGCTCTGCTCTGCCCATCCCCCATACTGAGATACCAAAGCAGAGTTGTGCTGCTTTTGCAAGCAGCAAAGCTTCAGCTCGAGTGAGAGGCAGGCAGGGAGAGAGGGGGTGGGGAGAGCAGAGAACGAGAGACGGTGTGTTATTCTCCTAAAAAGATATTTTTCCCAAGAGATTCTTTCTCTATCTCTTTTTAGATTCCAAACTGAACCACAGTATAAATAGATGGGCTTATTTTGTGATGATAATGTATTCTGCCTTTCAACCACTTTGTGTGGTTTATCTGATTTTCTTCTTTACTCGTGCTCTCTCCCTCCCTCTCGTTTTTCATTTTCACTTCCTGCTTGCAGACTAGCTCAACCCACCACCAACCCTCCCTTCTCTTACTTTCCTAACGCATTTCAATCAGCACAACCCCCTAAAACAGTTTCTTAACCGGTTTGACTTCAGAACCCAGTTTTTACTTAAAGTGATTACCGCACCAAAATGGTTTTTTCATATAAAATAATAATGAAATGTATTGTAACGTTAACATGTACTGTATAGGCTCTACAATGTGAAAATTATTAACCTAACTTCAGTTTAATGCAAACAAATTGCAATTTTAAAATGCAAACACCCACAGTTACTTGTAAACTGTATTTAATGCCACCTGGAGTGTATTTACATTTATCTTGCATAGTTTCTTTTTTTATGATTATGATGATGATGTTGGTATATGCATATTTTGAACCGCTTCTACCAAGTGACAGATGAATTTGTGCCAAAATACAAGACACGCAGTCTTTGACAACCTCAAAAGATATGGGAAGCATTTTCTGTTTCGTGTGTGTCTGCAGACTTTGGTATTTAATAGAGCAAACCAGTAAGACAAGCTTACTTAATGGAGAGAATGCATCCAACCAATCCAATAGTAATGCCTGGCTATATGGTTTCATTCAGATCACTACTGCCACAGTTTTCCCACCAAAATCTGTTCGAGGAGCCGTTTTCAACCTTGCCGTTATGCAACGTCAATTTAACACCACCCCCCTCCCACCCCACCGGCCCCCCTTCTCCGAATCCATTCCGCACTCTGAAGTGAGTCCGAGCCATATTTTACTGGTCTCAGCGCACCTCGGTAAAATGGCTGTATCTAAGTGAGCCTCGTGCTGGTGTGATCCGTTCCTCGGCTGTAGTCTACTTCTGCAACAGAACCCCCACAAATTCCGTGTCGGTTAAATTTCATTTCCCGGGAACTCGGTGCGAGAGAGTCTAAAAAACGGGGCCGACGGTGGAGTCCGGATTCGGTCCGGCGTAAGGGGTGGGGATGAGTCGGGACACGGGTAAATTGTTGTAAAACTATTGTATTTACATTCAATGTTTCGCGTTTGATTGTGACCGACTCGCCGAGAGGGAGAGGGGGGGGGATCATGGCCGCTCAGGTCGCCAGCGCTACCTCTCTCAACACCAGCCCGCCTTCCGAGCTGAAAAAACCGGATCGAGACCCAAAGGAGGAGTCGGTACCGGGGGAGAAGCAGCAGGAAAATAAGGAACCGGGACTAGAGAGCGGATCTCCGGCTCGCGGGGAACTGCAGGACCGGGCCGATGTGGGAAATGCTGGGGGAGGAGGGGAGTCGGAGATGAAGAACGGCAACGGGAATCCGTCGAGGGTGAACAATAATCAAAATGAGACCACCGGACCGGAGGGGAACAACCACCCTGGGATGGTACACCATCACGCGCCCGGGTTTCAGCCAGCTTCCTATAGCTACGCGCAGCACTACGGCCGGGCCCCTTTTCATCAACATGGCGGACAACAAAGCCCTGGCATGGCAGCTGCAGCGGGGCCAGGCGCGCTGTCGAGCAGCATGATGGACCCCTATCAACCCAACTCCCATGATCACGGCTTCCCGAACCACCAGTACAACAACTACAGTCCGTTCGGGAACCGAAGCCCGTACCCGGGCCAAGGCTACGGCATGAACTCTCCGCGCAGCGCTCCTCAAGCTCAGGCGGTAGGGGGGCAGTCAGCCAAGCAGCAGCAGCCAGCAGCGGCTGCATCTTACAGCAATCAGCGGTATAACATGGGAAACCCGCAGCCAACATCCACCCCGACTCTCAACCAGCTTCTCACCTCCCCGAGCGGTGCCCGGGGCTACCCGAATTACCCGCCGAGCGACTACAACAGCCAGGACGGTGCTAAGGGACCAGCAGATATAGGCAGCAGCAGCGGGCAGTATGGTGGGGGCCATCCGGGTTGGCAACAAAGGACCCATCACCCGCCACCCATGAGTCCTGGAAGTACCGGACAGCCCCTGGGTAGAAACCAGGTAAAATTACAACCCTAATGCCTTTTAAAACTGCTTCTCTCTGGCTTTGCTCAAGTCATATGAGTGGTTGAAACGCACTGTGCTTGCTATTGTCTGAGCTAGAGACTATAAAATGGCTGCCTCCTTGGTTTTCCATAGCAGCTCATCATTTAACTGTTTATATTTAGTTTAAATAACGAAACTTTCGAAAAGCCACTAGGTTCGTGGCTGGACGTGTGTTGTGAGTTGAAAACTGTTGGCTATTATTGGTTGAGTTGAAGGTAGATCTCTGGTTGAAAATGCGTATTTAGCGCAGGCTGCTTCTCCATCGAGGAGGCTTAAACGCATTTAGCTTTTCCCTGTTAGGCCTTTCTGTGTTTTATATGCTTTATTGTTCTGTATATTTATCTAATATGCTAGATGTAGCCGATTGGCGTGTTGTTCGTCAGTTCTGATGTTAATTAGGAGGGCGATTAACATAATATCAGCAGATATTTCATGTGGAAAAACCCGTGTTGTGTAAACCGATACGTACGTGTCACACTGCTACGGTCGAGAAACATAGGCTAATTAACCTTATTTTGGCTTAAAATGTATTTTAATGCACTTTAAAATGACGTTACTAGTACATTTGATGAGGAAAAGCTTTAGTTTTAAAGCGTAGACTCAATTGAATGTCGGTCTCTGTGCGCGCAGTTTGTAAACACAAGCCCAGTGATTTGAGTAAGTGCAGATTGGTTTGCAGTGGGATTTGAATTGTGGAGGTAAAGTCCTCCTGTCAAAGGCAGGAGACAGTTGGTCTTGGGTTGACATGCTCGCTGAGATCTGATTGGCTCTGCATCCTGTGCTCTTGGCCATTTATAATTGCATATGATGTAACTGAAACACTTGCTGATTAGCTCATGTTCCTCACCTCCCTCAATCTTTCAGTAATGTAATGTATATGTGAAATTACATTTAGGGCGAATTCTACATGTTGGGGAAGTATGAGTTTATTAATTTAACAAGTTGGGTTGTATTCAGACACTAACACTTTTAACAGCTTGTTGTCAGTTAATGTTTTATAAACTTTTAAACAACTTGTATACGAATGTATAAAAGCATACGTATAAAATGCATATATAAAAAGGATGCGTGTCAGTTCTCCTTATGAATATTTCTTGTATGGGAGAAGATAATATAAATAGTCATTTAAATTTTTGCAAGTCTTGGTATTTGTTGTGATGGTGTGTTAGACCAAAATTTTTTCAAAACCCGTATTTAAAAATGTCAGCAAAAATTGTAATTCAAACTTTGTCACTCACCGACTGGGAAGCTTTAGTGTGTTTTTGCAGTTTTGATTATTGAAGACACTTGAATAGTCTGTGTCTTATTTCTCTAGCCTGTTAGATATTGAGCTAGAAAATCTTTTTGAATTCTCTTTAATTCATGCCAGTTGTTTACAGTATGATGTTGTGCACTATTTCCTGTCTGGTCATTCACTGCATGCTAAATTCTTGTTCATGTGGTCCCTATCATGATTGTTTGTCTTGGATGTGTCCAAACACTTTTAAGTGCAATTTCAAGGTTGAACTACATCAGTTTACCACAGTTAACTTAGTTTCTTATACTAAGTTGAGGGTACATGTGCATCTGATAAGGGGATTGAAACTTGGTGGTTTGCAAGTTTTTCTTTTTACCCATAATGCCCAGAGTTTCTTAATTTTCTTCATTAAAGAAAAATATTGTTACTTCCAATTAAGATATTGTGAAATATTTAGAACCTGTGAAGAATGTGGGAAAAAGGTGCTTTATTTTCCTGCCTTTTTTAACTTCCTCATTAATCTGAGCATTATTCATTATTTTTGTTAACAAGATTAGGATCTCTGGGTTGGTATTTAAAACAAATGTTTATGCATTTATTTGATCAAATATTATATCTTTTAAAACATAATTTGTTCTTGTGATAGCAAAGCTGAATTTTCAGCATCATTACTCCAGTCTTCAGTATGGCATGATTCTTCAGAAATCAATTTGCTGCTCAAGAAATATTTCTTATAATTATCAGAGTTGTGCTGCTTAATATGTTTGTGGAAACCATGCAACTTTTTTAGTATTCTTTGATGATAAAAAATATTCCTTGCAAAATAAAAGTATTAATTAAAAAAATTCTTACTGACATCAAAATGTAGTGTAGGTCTTTTACAATTTGTACAGAACTTCTTGGTTAATTATATTGCTTGATTAATTGATTGATTTTGATGTAGCTTTGAACTCTGTTTGAGATTCAATAAGACATTATAGAGTCAGAGTTATGCTTACTGCAGCTTCTGAATGTTGTCCTGCCTTCAGTCGATCTGTAAGTCTTCTAGTGTCCACCCCATCCCCCCCGTGGCCAATCACAGCGCCCGTCCAGCAGCCTCTCCTGCCAAGGGAGCCCTCACTTTATCTTATGCAGATTAGCCATGTGCTGCTTTTATTTATTTTATTTTTCCATTCGGACACTGGAAAATGTCAAGAGCAGCTTGCCCTCAGTCATTTCACACTTTAGAGCGTTTACAGCCGTAGACCTTCTTTCAAGGTTTGAACTCAAGCCAAATTCAAAACAAGCCTCTTAGATATTTGACATGCTTCCTTCCTACTTGAGGTTTCACTGGTCCAAATTTAATAGGACAACACAGGTGTACTTTCTTGTCTATTTATTTTTCATGTTGTGTCATTCAGTGATGATGTTTAAGCTTTGGTCATGTTTGAGTCAGTGCCCATCTGCGAAGAACAAACAAGGCGATTGTGCCATCCATTTTTACACAATCTGACTTGAATTCACTAGGGGAAAAAAAGATATATTAAAAAAAAAAAAAAAGCAAAATAAAGAGACTAAACAAAGGGTCATTTAAAAGTGTTGGCTGAATTTCACAGTTGTCGATTTGGTTCCTAGTTTTGCTTCCATCAGTTTAACACTTCATATCAACATTTGCATTTCATAATTGCCACAGTAACACTTCATTGTCAGCATATGCATAAATGCGTCATTTGTGCATTGTCATTTGACTTTGAAAACCAAAATCAGTGTTTGTTTGTTATATATTCTGGGTCATCAGATCACAAAGCCCTTCTTTCCATCTTTGTATATCACAGTGTGAGATTCGAATGTAATATGAATCAGTGAAACTACACTCATTGGTGCACTACAGTTACGTTGCTCATCTATCTTCTGAACGGAAGTTACAATATAATTATGCCAAAAGATCACATTAATATTACAATGATTGATATGTTGCCTAATGAACTGGAGTATGTTTTATTATCATAATGATTATCACCTGATGTTTAATGTAGTGTCACAATAGTACCAGCAGCATGATATTCAAGATAAATGTTGAAATTTTAAAAACATAATGTATTATAGGATCTGGGCGATCTGAGCTAAACTTATTATATCTTGATTTGTCAGCAGTTTGATGATGTTTTATGCATGAATTTAGTATCAGACATTTTTAAAATATCTTTTATAACTCTCATCCTTGGAGTTGCAAAAGGGATCATGAAACTGAATGGCCAGTTAAAAAGCTTATTATAATCATCACCATATTCACAAAGTTGCTTAATTTTATTATTGTTTATATTCAGTCGATCACCCAGCTGTATTACATGGCGTAATATGGTATACATTACTGTTTGGGGTTAATAAGGTTTTTAAAAATGTTTTTGAAAGAAGTCTCATGTTCACCAAGGCTGAATTTATTTGATCACCTGTTTTATATATATTTTAAAATGTACTTTATTCCTGTGGTAGGTAGCAAAGCTGAATTTTCAGCAAGCCATTACTTCAGTCTTCAGTGTCACATGATCCTTCAGAAATCATTCTAATATGCTGATTTGGTGCTCAAGAAAAAATTTCTTATCGATGTTGAAAACATTTGTGCTGCTTAATATTTTTGTGAAAACCATTATACATTTTTTTTTTTTTTTTTTTTTTTTTCAGGATTCTTTGAAAACTAGAAAGGAACATAACTTATTTATATAGAAATATTTTTAATATGTGTCTTTACTGTCACTCTTGAACAATTTAATGCATCCTTGCTGAATAAAACAAATCTTATTGACCCCAAACTCTGAACTGTATTTTATACTGTATTTAGATATCAAATACTGTGTAGGTGAGCACTGGTGAGGAGTATTTATTTGGCTGCTTTGTAATCATATTAAGCTGACCTTTAGGATTTCATTTTTCATGTTGGATAGATTTAACATCATGAAACAAGACGATATGGATGAATGTATGCTGATTGTTTTTTTTTTTGTGAACGTACATGGAGAATTATGAACTGCATATGCTCCTTTTTTCTGTCTGATGTGATTGATTTTTGTTCTCTCAAGTATGGCAAGTAATTGTTGAAGTGTAAGTATTACTAGTATGAAATACTATAATTGAATGTAACAGGTATTTAAATCACATTTATTTTTAACCTGGAAGAGAACAGGACTGTGAACTCACTGTTACAGCCACTATTCAGTCATAAGGATGTTAATTTAATTAACATTCACTTATTATTTAAAAAAATGTTAAATACACATGTAGTAAAAATAACAAATGTTGTGAGGAGACAATAAAATGTTATGACTATAACTGCATGTACATGCAATTAATGGTCATTGCTTGCGGGGAATGAAGTTCAGCTTTTTAAAGGCAAGATTTAAATCTTTTTTTTTTTTTTTTTTTGAATCAGTCAAATTGTCTTTTGTGAAAAACTATTTTAAGTTGCTGCAATTACTAACATACTGCCATGTTCTGCATTCAGCAGGAATGGATATTGGAAACTGGCTGTATTTTGTTGTTTATCCTAGGGCTGGGCGATATGGCCAAAAAATCTTCTCTGTATTTTTTTTGCTAAATGGCAATATAAAGGTATTTTCTTCTACTTTCTATTTGGATTAAAAAACAACAACAAAAAAACCCCAACTGTATTTAAAAAAAAAAAAAAAAAAAAAAAAAGTTATTTCACATCCTGCACAAAGTTGTCCTACCAGCTATGTTCATATCAAAGGCTATGAAAACAAATATAGTGAATGCAACCATGTAGGCTGTGCTATATATTATGTCACATTATATTCTAACATTGTAACAACATAACAATCTAAAAACGGAGTAAAGCAGAAGTAAAAACCAAATTTAAAAATAAAATCAAAAGCACATACTAAATGTAAAATGGTAAGACGAACACATATTTCCTCATCTGTGCTTATAATTATTATATTAGTCTACATTTGATTACCCTATTACAATAGTCACAGTAGGCTTGTCCACTCCTGACTGTAAAATGGAAAAATTTGCAAGACTTTCTAACATTTACAGATGGAGAATATACCTGTGAAATGTAAGTAACGCACTGAGAAAAAAACATCTCAAACGCATTAAACAGCACAAGTATCTGTCAGAGCATCTGACGGGTCAGGCCGCATTAAACTATATGCGTTAACTATATCTTACGAGTTATTTTGAAGCCCTTAAAGGGTTAGTTCACCTAAAAATGAAAATTCTGTCATTTAATTTCTCACCCTCATGTCGTTCCAAACCCGTAAGACTTTCGTTCATCTTCGGAACGCAAATGACAATCTTTTTGATGAAATCTGAGAGCTTTCTGTCCCTCCATAGACAGCCTACACAATTGCAACTTTGACGCTACAAAGTTTATAGAGGTTGTAAAACTAATCCGTATGTATTGAGCGGTTTAGTCCAAATTTTCAGACACGATCGCTTTATATGATGAACAGATTGAATTTAGGCTTTTATTCAACTACTGTATATTGATATAAACGGAATTGCCTCATCTAGTCGTTTATTATATTTTTATATATATATATATATAATATATATTATATATATTAGTACAAACTCAAGTCGATGTACCGCCCATCCCTAGTTCATCCCTGTTTATGCAGTTGTTTTGTTCTCAATAATTGCTAGTTTACAAAAACATGGCTGCTGTTCCAACTCCAATATTTACATGACCCCTCATTCTGGACTTTTATGCACCAGCACTCATCTCATTGCAAGTCAAGCTGGACTTCTCCTCTCATGTCATTAAGCCCTGTGTCATTCATTCGGTGCCAAGATTGCCGTCTTTTTCCGAAAAAAGGAAAAGCTGGCTTGGCCGAGGCTCAAGCAGAGCTACAGCTGGGATGTGTTAAATATTCGGCAGACTGCCCTCCATTTGAAATGAGTTATATATAGCACTGTTGACTTCCTTAACTAAGGCTGAGCAAGGTAACGGTCAGGTTAATAACCGTGGGAATCGGCAGCAGAGGGTTATTTGCTGTCTCTCTTTTTCCTTCTCCTTTTTCCACTATCGTTTCCCCCTCTGGCTGTTCTCTCTCTTCTTCTCTTGTGGTTTCTTGCATTTTTATTCTGTCCTTGCTCTTCTTTCATTTCCACCCTGGCTTTTTAAAATTAAATTCTCAAGTGTGGGAGTGCAGTAGTACAGTATAATAGTTTGATTTTATGGTTTTGGAAAATATGTCCTTGAGTTTTTGAAAGCTTTGTAAATGTCTTTGTGTAAAACTGAGTTTTTACTTTTCTGTCATTATCTGTGAGTTACCTTTGCTCAAACCTCTTTGTCACTTTCGTTCCACAGACTCCAGGCTCCATGGATCAAATGGGGAAAATGCGCGGTCAGCCGTATGGGTCAGGTGGGCCTTACTCCCAGCAGCCCCATCAAGGGCCTCCTTCAGGGCCCCAGCAGGGCCCTGCTTACCCAGGCCAGGGCTATGGGCCCCCTGGCCCACAGAGATACCCTATGGGCATGCAAGGACGTATGCAGTACGGCCAACAGGTCATTGCTCTTTCTCAGTGTTTTAGGGTTCACACTTTGACTTGGCTTTCAGGGATGGCGTATGTTACGCCATTTATACTGTTTTTTTTCCCCCATTGATACTGTTTTTTTCCCCCCATTGATACTGTTTTTTGCTTCATGTGCTTTACACTTGTAATTATATGAGAATATTCTGGAAATTGTAAGTGTTGTGAAACTAATAATGCTTATTTTGTAACATACTGCAATGCGCACTCTCATTTGTATAAAAAATAGATGTTGGGGGAAAATACTGGATTGTTTTTCAGTGTTCTTCGATTGTGATTTCGATGCACTGGTATCTATGTAATTTCGTAAGCAAGCTTTTTAAGCTCTTAAAGTTAGTTTAGCAGCATAGTTACACAGGCACTCTATGTTCTGTCTGTTTTCAAAGAAAGAAGGTTCAAGGTAAA
The DNA here is from genome assembly GCF_019924925.1 of Ctenopharyngodon idella. Classification (NCBI taxonomy): domain Eukaryota; kingdom Metazoa; phylum Chordata; class Actinopteri; order Cypriniformes; family Xenocyprididae; genus Ctenopharyngodon; species Ctenopharyngodon idella. Next base: position 20,636,766 of record NC_067235.1, on the reverse strand, counting down.
AAAAATATGAAGTCAGTTTGCTAATAGTGTAAAATGAAATTGCAGTCAAATACAAAATGAATATTACCTCTCTGATGCATGTAGACAGATCTTTAAAATTTATTATTAAACATTCAGGACGTGATGTTACAATCAAACCAACATTATCTTGGACCCTAACCCATAATTCTAAATGACTTCGCTCTTGATATGTTTGGTAATGATAATTCAACATTGCTGTCAAATGTGGTTATGCATAAAGTACCACACAACAGTATCTTTTATGTTTAACTCCCAGAATGCATGATCTTGTGAGGGGGGGGGGAAGACAGATTAAGAATGATTATATTCTTAATTTGAAGTAAAATTTAGTTCTTGGCTGGTTTTTGGTGTTACAAAACATGACAGTTTTGTTTGGACAATATTGTGTCCCAGGTATCATTGGATCTCTAGCATTACTAGCCTTAATAAATAATTACAAATGTGATGTCGGACAAGGTCACACTTTCTGCCTGGTAAAACAACCACATTTTTTTCCATTTATTATTATTATTTAGGGAATACAAAGGTTAAAATGTTGTTAGGCTCATTATGTACAGGTTATAAATAAAACCCATCTGATCTTGTTTCTTTAGCAATAAACTCTGTCCCTATTTTGATATTTGTTCATGAAAACTCATTAACAATATCAGGGAATTTTAAAATTGTGATTTCTCAGGCCTGAAAGAGTCATGGAAATTTCTGATGTGGAAATATCCATTTTTCTTATGCTGTGTGTTCTCTGTTTTGCTACATCGAAGTACATTTTTGGTCTTTTTTTATTATTTTTTTTTAAAGTAGTAATTTAAATCTTTTAATCCTTTGATCAAGAACGACTTGAAAAGTCATGGAAATTTAAGTCAAGTTTACTTTTATAGCACTTAATACAATACAGATTGCTTCAAAGCAGCTTTACAGTAATTAACAGGAATAAAAGCGTCAGTGTTGCAAATTCATTTGTCAAAAAGTGTGGGAACCTTGTCTATAGCATGTGAAAGGAAGTTTCTTTTTTAGTCTATTTACCCGCATGATGTAAATCAGTGTAGGAAATGCCATGAGTTTAATGATCTTTAGTGCCATCCTACTTGTTTTTGCAGATGCCATCATACGGACAGCAGGGACCAGGGGGTTACGTGCAGCAGGGGCAGCAGCCTTATTATGGTCAGCACGGTCAGGGGCCTCACTCCGGCCAGCAGCAGTCGCCATACCCCCAGCCGTCCCCTGGGCAACCAGGAGTCCAGGCACCTTATTCACAGCAACCTCATGCTCCCCAGTCATCTGGCCCACATGCACAGGCTGGCCCTCCTTACCAACAACCCCACATGCCCCAGCAAACTCAGGGGCAAATGCCCGGCCCCTCGCCGGGCTCATCCCAGTCCCCGTACTCGCAGTCCTCAGCAGCATCCCAGTCTAGCCAGTCTCCCTATCCACAGCAACAGGTGCCTCAGTCCCAGCCCTCACAGCAGGGGAGCTCCCAGGCTCCTCCTGCATCCCAGGCCCAGCCCAGCTACCCGCCCGGCCAAGGCCCCCAGCAGCAGCAGCCGCCACCACCACCATCACAGCAGCCACCGCAGACGCCTACACCTGCTTCTCAGCAGCCCGCGGGACACGGACAGATGCCGCAGGGACAGCCCACGTCATACTCCCAGAATCCCCCACAACAACAGCAGCAGCAACAATCACCGTATCAGCGATTTCCTCCTCCTCCTCAGGTAACTTAAGCTTTCTGCTTTTTTATCCAAGTGGTGGATGAAAATGAGAAAATGAAAGGACTCTGAATTTTCAGCAGCCATTACCCCATTCTTCAGCTTTTTCCTCACAGGAATGAATTACATTTTAAAATAGAAAACAGTTAGTTATTTTAAATTGTGAAATATTTTTTACAATATTACTGCTTTTACTGTATTTTTGATAAGATAAATGCAGCCTTGCAGAGAGAGACTACTTTCAAAAATGTTGAAAGAAAATCTTTGAATGGTAGTCTATATTTTCTAATAATAATGTATTATGAATGAATGTGAATTAAGAATGATTAATAAATGCTGCAAAAATGGTTTGAAAATTGAAAATGGTTGTTCATTGTTAGTTTATAATACACAATGCATTAACAAATGTAACCTTATTGTAAAGTATTGACAATGTATGTCAAATAACGCTTCATGTGTAAATCAACTGAATGATGTTTTGTCAACCTATTTACCATGTTTATTTGTGAACGTATGCAAATGTAAAGGTGGGATGTGAATTGCATGTTAATATGTGTTTGAACTAAATTGGATGACTGCTTTTGCATTTATTTTAAAATCTGGAATGCATTTCATTTTACAGTGCCACCGCATTCACAGGCTTATACGGTAATAAAAGTGGTATTGTAACTGGTTATTCTTAAGTACAAAAACAGGAACTTTTATTATTAACTGTGAGACTGACCAAAACGGACCCATAATATCTGTAAGCGAAAGCATCTATGCATGCATCCACTGGCCTAGATACCTATATCGACTGACCTGGGATGGCTTTTCCCCCCACAGGAGATTTCCCAGGAGTCTTTTAGCTCCCAGTCCAGCGCTCCAACCTCCGGCCCGCCTTTGGCATCGAAGAGCAGCACAGAGGACATGCAGGGCAGACCCTCCAGTCTACCAGTGAGTCTGATGCTTTCATTTCGCACAAGCTGTTGACTTCGTCCAGACGCATTTAAAGATGCATTGTGAATTTGACGGATTCGCAAATGCACAATCAAGTTTTTTTCAGTCAAAGCGTTCTATTTTATGTTGACTTTTTGTTCAGAGTAATTAGCTTGAAGATGTGAGCATAATTCAGCCTCAGCTGCACCTTTATCTCAGGAGTGATTATGTAGGACCTTTGGGGTTGTTGCTAAATGGAGAATTTCATATGGTCTGTCACGGAAATATATGCCGTCGGTTCTCTCGGTACCTTTTTTTTTTTTTTACTCTCCATGTGAATCCTGCTTCTCTGTCTTCGAGATATAATTGCATTTGAGTGTGTGTTATGACCTGTGAGACAGTGTCTGAAAAGGACACATGGAGAGACACCCAGCTGCGCTGACTCAGCACACGTGCAGCCGACAGCCGTAGCCATGGCAACCTCAGGGACGCTGTGATCTCACTCCCCCCCCCCCCAGATGAGATAAATAAGGCCAGCAGCCTCTGGCTGTGTGATTGTATGTGTACGAGAGCACTTGAGCGTATGTGTGTCCCAGAGAGGAAAAAAAAAGTGTGCCAGAGTTCATTGTTGCAGAGTGGAAGAAGCTGTCACAGGAAGATTTATTCTGAAGAAGAAAAGTTTTGTGGTATAATTAAACTTGCTATTGTGCTGCTGATTTGTGTTTGTTTGTTTTTAAGATGATGATTCTTTTTTTTTTTTTTTTTTTTTTTTGGTGAGTCCTTGGGCTAATTTTCAGTACAGAAAATATATCTTGCCTTGGCCTAACAATTAAGCAACAAAACTTATCCAGAAGCTGCAAGTTCCTATGCTGCTGAATGTGGATTTTTTTTTTTTTTTTTTTTTTTTTTTCCATAGAGCTTATGCTTTAAAATCTGTGAAAGCTGAAGATAATGGCATGAAGAATTGTTTGAATCAGCTGACAGCTTCATTTTTAAAGTCCTAGCAGAAACGTTGGAATACCAAATAACACCAGTCTTTTTGTGTTTGTTTTTTCTTTTACATTTTGTTTTGTAAGGGAATTTAAACTGTAAAGCAGTGATTTTTGAAGTCGGCATGAAACAATTTACCTTTAAATTTTATAAAAGCATGTCATTGATTTTACTGTGAAGGATTCATCCATGCACATGTTTTTTGTTGTTGTTTTGTTTTTGTTTTTTTTTGAGCTTGTAATTCTTGATCTTTTTTGAGCTTGTAAAAACTTGATCTTCCTGCGAAATGACACTTGTGACATGCCAGATTTCTCCAATCATTTAGTCCACACCTTTTTTACGATCGACTGCAAGCTTGCATTCAGATTGGCCTCCATCCAATTAAAAACTGTTCGACAGAACCCAGTCCCCACACTATTTTTTTTTTCTTTCTTTTTTTTTCAATAATCTGTTTCACTGGGATGTACAGTACTGTGCAAAAGTCTTAGGCACGTTAGTATTTTCCCCCCCAAAAATTGTTTTAAGCCAGTTATTTATATCTTTTGCTGTAGTGCTGTAGTAGGAAATGTCAGTTTACATTTCCAAACATTCCTTTTGCCATTAATTGTAATAATCCAGTGAGATCTTTGTATGCACAAGGAGTCTGACAACAGCCGGTATGCTCCACACGGAGATCTGATCTCACCATCATCGAGTCCATCTGGGATTACATGAAGAAACAGAAAAATGAAGACTGGCTAAATCCAGAAAAACTGCAGAAACGTCTCCAATACGCTTGAAGAAACCTACATCCAACGCTACAGTACTATGAAAAGTTTTAGGCACTTGTGTAAAAATGCTGTAAAGTGAGGATGCTTTCAAAAATACTGTCATAAATAGATTTTATTTATCAATTAACTTCTATTAAGTAAATCAAATCAATATTTGGTGTGACCATCCTTTGCGTTTAAAACAGCTTTTTTTCCTGGGTACACTTGCGCATAGTTTTTCAGGTAGCTTTGCAGGTAGGAACCTTCAAGCGTATTGGAGACGTTGCCGCAGTTCTTCTGGATTAAGTCTGTCTCAGGTTTTTCCAGTTTCTTCATGTAATCCCAGGCAGACTCGATGATGGTGAGATCAGATCTCCGTATGGAACATACTGGCTGTTGTCAGACTCCTTGTGCATACAAAAATCTCACTGGATTATTGCAATTAATGGCAAATTAAATGTTTGGAAATGTAAACTGATATTTCCTACTGACACACTACAGCAAAAGATATAAATAACTGGCTTAAATCCATTTTTTGGGGTGAAAATACTAAAGTGCCTAAGACTTTAGCACAGTATTGTACAACACAACAGAAAAGATGTTTTTTTTTCTTTTTCTACTTCTGTTACATCAAGGCTTTAATCTTTGATTTTTCTGACCTTTTACGTTCTATTTGCTTAGGACCTATCCGGTTCTATCGATGACCTACCTACTGGTACGGAGGGCGCTCTGAGTCCTGGAGTCAGCACATCTGGAGTATCTAGCAGTCAAGGAGAGCAGAGCAATCCAGCACAGTCGCCCTTCTCCCCCCACACCTCTCCCCCGGTGGGCTCGCCTGCCAGTGCCTCAGCATCTCGTTCGGGGCCGCTGTCTCCTGCCACGATGCCAGGTAGGGCTAGTAAACCTTAAATTATTTAGAAATCCTAAAATGTGTTAGTACCACTTTGAGTCATCATGCAGATGATTTGGAATATTTACCAAAATTAAATAAGAAATGTATTTCCGTAGTACCATTTGCAACCTTTTTTTTTTTTTTTAATCACAATTTGTGCATTTCTCATTTGTAGGGAACCAGATGCCTCCCCGCCCTTCAAGTGGACAGTCTGATGGGATCATGCACCCTTCGATGAATCAACCTGGCATGGGACAAGAGAGAGGTAACACAGTCTGTATAAGTTCTATTTTACAATGACAGGACTTTTTTTTCCATCTTCAGGCTCACTTTTTATTTATTGTATCAATTCATCAATCTTGTTGTCTGTGCAGGATATATGCAGAGAAACCCTCAGATGGCTCCCTATGGGTCTCCACAGTCTAGTTCTGCTTTGTCTCCTCGTCAGTCATCTGGAGGCCAGGTGCATGCTGGAATGGTTTCTTATCAACAGAACAACTCTGTGGCGAACTATGCGCCTCAGGGTGGTGGTCAATATGGGCCACAAGGTAAGTGACTCATTGCTAAACATCACATCATCTAAAAAAAAAATGAAGAAAAATGCACATTTTAAAAAGGGTGTTATGTTAAAAGAAGTGATTGTAGTGGAGGTGCAGGACTTTTGTTTTAGTCTTTCTCTTCTTGCTGTCCCTCCAAATCCTTCTCACTCTCACTCTTTTTCTCTTTGTGCGACCAGTGGATCACAGTGTGGTTATTTTTAGCATTGGTGAAAAAAAGGGAGTTGACGTAGCATGGCTCACGTCAGTTGAGCAGCTACAGTGACTGTGGGTTACAGCAGCGCTACATGCTGCTAAAACACTCAAGGGCCTGGAAGTCTCTTCACAAACCCACCCATGAGGCATCCATACCCCACCACATTTGGCCAATGCTGACTTTTAATTGACCAAACTGCTAATACTGTTGTTGTGGTTTTCAGACTTTTTGTTTCATTGCAGAAAATGTAATCCTGGATTAGATTTCTTATTAAATCCATTAGTTTTTCTCTACAAAAAGATAGCATAAGCAGTGTGCTGTTTATTAAATTAACTGGCTTTACTGTCATTGTAAAACTATTATTAATATAGCATTATGTTTGTTTTACATTTCCATGCATGCATATATTTTACAACAAAATTAAGTACCCTGTTTTTACACAACCCTGTATCAGATTACAACTTCCCATCTTCCTCTTCAGGTTATCCCAGGCAGCCTGGTTATAGTGGCATGCCTAATGCCAATTACCCAGGCCCTGGCATGGGCGGATCCATGAATCCTATGTCTGGGCAAGGAGGAGGGCCACTGTTTGCAGGCATGGCTTCTGGGAGGATGCCTCATGGCCAGATGGGTGCACGTCCCTTTGGCCCCAACATGGGTCCCAACATGAGTCCTAGTATGGGCCCTAATATGGGTAACATGCCCCCTCAAGTGGGAACCGGGATGTGCCCACCTCCAGGCCTCAACAGAAAGCCACAGGACGCCTCAGCAATGCAGCATGGACCCGCCAACTCGATACACATAAGGTATGCAATAACTGAAATACAACTGAAGTTGCATAATATCATTAACAAGTACACATTTTAAATGTCTTTTATTTATTTATTTATTTATTTTTTGCCTTGTCTAATATAAAATGATGGCAATGAGTCTGTTTGAAGTGAAATGTTACGTTTTGCCTCTCAGACTACCAGGTTACCCCAATATGTCTCCTGGTCCTGGTATGATGGCCTCAGGACCTCCGTATGTCCCCTCTATGAACAACATGCCTGGGATGATGAACACCCAGGGTTCTCCCTACCCCATGGGTGGTAACATGTCTAACAACACTAGTGGTAAGATCATAACAAAAGTTTCTTTTTGTACACTATATAACCTAGCTGAAATTAAAGCACTTCATTTGTTAAGTCAAATCTCATGCCAGGTCAAAACACAGTTAACCTATGTTTCTCTCCTAGGCATGTCCCCTGGTCCAGACTTTGGTATGGATGGGAAAATTAACCAAGCCCAGAAAATGAATAACAAAGTTGAGGGTACACCCAAGACAGAATCAAAATCCAAGGTTTGCTTAACAATTCAGATGGTAGATATTTAGATAATGCCTTTTATAGCTGAATTCAGTCACCCTTTGTTGCACCTCATGTGTAATTCCTTCCATATAAATGCTTCTGCCTAGAAGTCAAGTTCCTCCACAACAACCAATGAGAAGATCACTCGGTTGTATGAGCTAGGCCCAGAGCCAGAAAGAAAGATGTGGGTAGACCGTTACTTGGCTTTCATAGAGGAAAAAGCCATGGGCATGAGTAACCTTCCAGCTGTGGGACGTAAGCCCCTTGATCTCTTCCGCCTCTACATGTCCGTCAAGGAGATTGGAGGTCTTACACAGGTATATCCAAGCTGTCCATACACATTTAGATAATGTTGAAAGTCTCAACTCATTTTCTCTCAAGGGCATTTGCTTATATGCTTTGGCATCCTTGTAATTGCAGGTTAATAAGAACAAAAAATGGAGGGAGCTGGCCACAAATCTGAACGTGGGGACCTCCAGCAGTGCCGCCAGCTCTCTGAAAAAGCAGTACATCCAATGTCTGTATGCTTTTGAATGTAAAATTGAGCGTGGAGAAGACCCACCACCTGACATTATGTCTGGAGATAGCAAAAAGAACCAGGCCAAAATTCAGCCTCCCTCCCCAGGTTAGTACTGGCAACTTGGACTAATTAAGTTCATCAATTAATATTGCAGGTGCAATTTAAGCTTTGTTTGAACTCATGTATATATGTCTAATCACTAATGACCGTGTTGCAGGAGTCATATGTTATCTTTAAAGTGTCATAAAACCTTAAAACACATTTTTTGAGATGTCAACATGATTGCAGATTGAAGAGTATGTGTCTACATCATTAGACTCTTAACATTTCTCCACATTATTTGTGAGAACTCCTTTATGAAATATTTCATGACCCTTTATCTTGCCCAAGAATTTGGCTTGTAGTACTATTGGTGTTGTAGTACTTGCATGTAAATATAGAAGTATAATGTTCCCAATCTTGTCTTTTTTTTTTTTTTTGCATGGCACAGCTGGATCTGGCTCTCTCCAGGGGCCCCAGACACCACAGTCCACCAGCAGCTCCATGGCGGAAAGCGGAGACTTGAAGCCCCCTACTCCTGCCTCCACCCCACACAGCCAGATGCCCCCAATGCCAAGTGGCAGGTGAGTTTTGCTTGTTTGTCTTGTGCTACTGCCTTTGTCATTTGACTGTGAACTGTTTCTTACCTGCCCTGTTTCTTAGGAGCAGTGTGAACTTGCAAGATCCATTTGCTGATAGCGACTTCTCACGGAGAAGCACTATGACCCCCAACTCTGGCTACCAGTCAGGCATGAGCACCCCAGAGATGCCTGTTCGCATGGGACCCTATGAACCCAATAAAGACCACTTCAGTGGTATGCGTAAAGGTTTGTTGTGTTTTTGTATTTCTGTAACATAATTTGTCCTGTACACCTTGTATAACAGTTCATATTTTATAATAGTGTCATGAGCCATTATAGTTCATGGTTAGCTACATGGTATAATGAGCTGTGTGCTTGTGGTCCTAGTTGGAGAACAGTTCATGTCTGGTGGGCAGGGTCCCAACAGCAGTCTTAGTGATCAGTGCAACAGGGGACCACAAGGCCCTATGGGAAACATGCCTATGGGCCAGCGACACCAGTATCCATATGGTCCCGGTTATGACAGAAGGTATACTAAATCTTTACTTTTTTTGGATTTAAACTCATCCTTTTTCTTTTGTTGGTGTTATGGAAATGATGCAATAAACTCTAACCTCTCCTGCATTGCGTAGACCAGAGTCAGGGATGGGCACAGATGGCAGCATGGGGCCTGGAGTGCCACAGCCAAATATAATACCTTCCAGTGCTGAAGCTGGAATGTACTCACCAAATCGTTACCCTCCACAGCAACAGCGGTTAGTTGACTACTCTGTTTTTATGGAGATTGTATTTGTATTTCTGCTATATCTTTTTACTGATCTCTCTTACATTTGGTGCTTGTGCAGACATGATTCCTATAGTAATCAGTATCCTGGGCAGGGTGCGCCTCCTGGTGGCTCCTATCCGAATCAGCAGCCTGGAATGTACCCGCAACAACAATTGGTAGGAAAGCAGTTAATAGAATGAGTTGATGTTTTTCTACAGTAGTCAACATTTTGAAGTGGATCAAAACCTTTTATCAAAGTTGACCTAAAACCTTCTTCTTAGGACAATTTAGTTCTTAGAACAATTTTTTGAACTTTTTTTGATCCACTTCAAATGTTGACTACTATATTTGACGTTGGTATAATGAATAAATGCTACCGAAAGCCTTGCCATACATTTTAAAAGTAATTTGTTTGCTTTAGAACTACAAAAGGCCAGGTGATGGCAGCTACCCACCAGCTAAACGGCATCATGATGGTGAGATGTTCAGTGGGCCATACAACGCTCAGCAGCCACAGCCACCAACGCAGGCTCCCCCTAGTGGTCCCTCAAGTGGTCAGCAGGAAATGTTTAACCAGTATAACAGTTCTTACCCTGGTTCTGAGCGCCGCCCAGCTGGTCCTCAGAATCAGTTCACTTTCCCCTTTGGAAGAGATCGGATGCAAGCAGGGACGGGCCCAAACTCCCAGGGTTCCATTCCACCTCAAATGATGGGCAGTCCAATGCAGTCTGGTCCTGACGGTCCTCAAGGTGGCATGTGGCAGGGCAGAGGTGATATGGGCTACCCCAGTTACCCTAACCGTCAAGGACCTCCTGCTGGTCCTGGCCAGGGACCTGGCTACCATGCAATGAACCGATCTGAAGACATGATGTCATCTGAACCACGCATGAATCATGATGGGCAGTGGCCTGGGCCACGACAACCCCCATATGGCCCTGGTGGTGCAGGTCCACCAATGAGCAGACCCTTGCAGTCCAACTACCAGTCTCCTCAAACCATGCAAAACCACATTCCACAGGTTTCAAGCCCCACGCCCATGCCTCGCCCCATGGAAAGTAGGACTTCCCCCAGCAAATCACCCTTCATGCCCAGCAATATCAAAATGCAGAAGGTGGGACTTCCAGTCCCTGCATCTCACATTGTACCTCCCTCAGTACAGCCTCCAATGATGAGAAGAGACCTATCCTTCCCTCCAGGTTCCATAGAGGCTACGCCGCCAGTTCTCAAATCACGCAGGCGTCTTACCATGAAAGAAATTGGTAAGAGTTCATTATTTCTTGTAGTGAATTACAACAATCATTTATTTGGCTTAGACCTGTGAGATATGGAAAGATAACTATATACAACTTTTGTAGGCACTCCAGAAGCATGGAGAGTCATGATGTCCCTTAAATCAGGACTGTTGGCAGAGAGCACATGGGCTTTAGACACCATCAACATCTTGTTATATGATGACAACAGTATTTCAAATTTCAACCTTATACAGGTGAGTCATTTTGGGGAAATGACAAAAATATTTGCCATTACTTAAGTGTTCATCTAAATAACACTATTGTCTTCTTTTGAAGCTCCCTGGTTTCCTGGAACTAATTGTTGAGTATTTCCGCCGTTGCCTCATTGAGATCTTTGGGATTCTGAGGGAATATGAAGTTGGTGATCCAGGACAAAGAGCTCTGTTGGATCCCAGCGTGCTCAAAAAAGATGAAAACACTGTGGAAGACGAGGTATTGGTGGAGGGCATGGAGGAAGATGGAGAAACAGAGGAGGAAGATGAAGGAGAGGAAATGCACAGGTCAAAACATCAAGAACAACATTCAGCACCGCTCCAGATAAAACAGGAAGAAAAACCAAGGACGCTTGAAGACTCTGTGAAGAAAGAAGATTGCCAAGGGATTGAAGGAGAGTCATCTGCAGAACCCAAGACTTCAGAGCCACCATGTCTCGAGTTGGCTGTGACTCAAGAGAAGCCCAAACAGGCTAGCAAGTTTGATAAGCTTCCCTTGAAGATTGTAAGAAAGAAGGATCCATTTGTGGTGGACTGCTCGAATAAGCTTGGCCGATTGCAGGAATTTGACAGCGGCCTTCTGCACTGGAGTATCGGTGGAGGTGATACAACAGAACACATCCAAACCCACTTTGAAAGCAAGATGGACCTGTTGCACCATCGGAAGCATCTTGCTGCCCAGGTCCCAGACAGAAAGAGAGAGCTCAGAAGGACAGCCAGGCACCTTCACTGCCCTCATCCAGTGAAGAGCAACGAAAAGAAGTGGATCGGCAGCCTTCTCCAGAGTCATCCACTGAGAAAGTGACCAACGGAATTTCAGATTTGAGGGAGGACAGACCTGCTGACTGCTTAGAAACTGCCTCTGAGGGGACATCACACATAGACAAAGATCAAGAGAAAAAAGTATCAGAGGTGACAACTCCAGAAAACATTAGGCCAGCACCTCCAAGCCCATCATTACAGGGTCAGCGCTCCATTGCCATTTTAGAAGATGAGCCACACAGCAAGGATGAAGCTCCTCTCGTCACGCTCTCAGACTGGCAAGATTCCCTTGCCCGTCGCTGCATTTGTGTCTCCAACATCGTCCGTAGCCTCTCGTTCGTCCCGGGAAATGACTCGGAGATGTCCAAGCACCCAGGGCTGTTGTTATTGCTGGGCCGCTTGCTGCTTCTCCACCATCTGCATCCAGAGCGAAAGCAGGCACCTTTAACCTACGAGAAAGAAGAAGAGGTGGATGAGAGTCTTGGTAGCAAGAAAGATGAATGGTGGTGGGACTGTCTGGAGCTACTGCGGGAAAATTGCTTAGTCACTCTTGCCAACATCTCAGGCCAGCTTGACTTCTCAGTCTACACTGAGAGCATCTGCCTGCCTCTGCTGGATGGCTTGCTCCATTGGGCCGTTTGTCCTTCAGCCGAAGCCCAAGACCCCTTCCCTAGTCTCGGGCTTAATGGCGCCTTGTCCCCCCAGAGACTAGTCCTGGAGACCCTCTGTAAGCTCAGCATTCAGGACAACAATGTGGACCTCATTCTGGCAACGCCACCTTTTAGTAGATTAGAGAAGCTGTTTGGGAACCTTGTGCGTCTAGTTGGAGAGCGAAAGGTGCCTGTTTGTCGGGAGATGGCGGTCGTGCTGCTGGCCAATCTTGCACAGGGTGACAGCCTGGCGGCCCGTGCCATTGCGGTACAGAAGGCCAGTGTAGGGAATCTATTGGGCTTCTTGGAGGACAGCTTAGCGGCTACACAGTTTCAGCAGAGCCAAGGTTCCTTACTGCACATGCAGGGGTCACACTTTGAGCCAACAAGTGTGGACATGATGCGGCGGGCTGCTCGGGCTCTGCTCGCCCTCGCTAAGGTGGAGGAGAACCACTCTGAGTTTACGCTTTATGAATCGCGGCTACTGGACCTTTCTGTCTCCCCACTCATGAACTCATTGGTGTCCCATGTCATCTGTGATGTACTCTTTTTGATAGGCCAGTCATGACAGCTGTGCGGAGCTATGGCTCCACCTTCTCTGGTTTTCATACTTCCCCCTTGCCTGTCCTCCCCATTTGCGAGTGGGGATTGAAAGCAGAGAAAATTGACTGTTTCTTGTTTTGTTTTTTTAATTTATGCAAGCCCTTTCATATTACACCCACTGGCCCCCCTTTTCTCCGTGTCTCACTTTGGGAAGGTTGTCACGAATTTGCTGTGGATCATGAACCAGAACCTCAACACACTGACACAAACTGTAACACTGATGCCAACTAGATGACATGGACAGGGACCCCAACTTTTGTGTCCTTGTCTGAGGTGAAAGAACTTTTTATAATAAATAAATGAATAAAATAAATAGCTTGAAAAACAAACTATTTACCAAAGTTGCTGTCTTGTTTACAGTGAGTTTTGGGGTTAATTGTTCCTTTGTTCTCCCCAAGAGGGTGCAAATAATACACAGCTCTTGTTCACATCGACAGGTAGACTCTTCATTGTTTGGTGGTTGTATTTTGATGCTACACGGTCAGCTTTTCTGGATGCGTGTACAGCAGAAATGAGTTGTCATTTTCTGTACAGTACTCCACAACTGTAAACATACTGCAAACGTACTGCACTGTTCCACATTGGGAAAATGTTGGCTCAGTCGGCTCCATTTTTAAACAGTTTTTAAACCATTAGTTTGCTGGTGAGGAGAATAACCCCCAAAGTATCAAGGACGTACAACACCCTGACCTCTTCTCTTTAACCCTTGATTGTATGAATTGACCCCTATAAAGAAATCACCTTCTAGGACTGGTTTTCAACTTAAGATGCAGCCGAGGCTGTACTGTATATAAGATGTTGTAAATTTAGACCTCCTTTTCTCTTTCTCTCCCTCTATCTTTCACACACTCTCTTGCTTATCCCTTTTTATCTATGAAGAATAAGAGCGGACACTCAAGTTGGGTTAATTGCATCAGAATCCCTAGGTATATAAACTGAACCATCTTTTGGCCTCCACGGTTACTCCATAGTGCAGCAAACAACTGAAATATTTTAATTTCATCTCCTGGTACAACAAAATAACTCTAGATGAAGAAACACAGTTGAGATATTTTTTTCTCCAGTGATATGAATTCTGCATATTTGTATTTCAGACTATGTAGCTTAATGTAAATTCCTTGTTTTTCCCTTTTTGGCTCAATGAATATCATTTATTCACTATGAAATCTTTATACTATATGTTCCACGTGGTAAGAATAAATGTACATTAAATCTTGGTAAGATGTTTGTGATTATTTTCCATTTAGATGTTTTATTTTATTTAATAAATAACAGGCCGTTTATCCTAGAATGTGATTATGAATGGAAGGTTGAATTAACTCAATGTTGTCTTTGAATGTTACAAATTAGTTTAATTAGTAAGATTTAATGTTACTCTAATAGTAGTGTTTAATGGCATCAGTTGAAAAGACAATGAAAACCGTTTGTTTCCTGAGACCATGAAAAGCTGAAGCAAAATATAAATATTTTCTGCATTTATGAAGTAGAAATAATTGAATACCTAACTGTTTTTAAAGGGTGTTCATTGTAGGGGCAGGATAAGTAATATAATAAAATGTTTATATAAAGCAGCTCTATATTACCGGTTAAGATATTGGGGCTTTTATTTTGACATTTGTAAGACTGCATGACGGAAGTGCGTGTCGTTAGTTCTATCGTTCCTTTCAATGGCTTTATGAGACGAATTGGAAAACGTGAATATAATCTGCTTTGTTTTATTATTCGACTGCGGAAGCGATGTTTTTGCTGCTGTTCCAAACTCAAAGAATAAAAAGCATATCGCCTTTTATGGCTCCTTTTGTTTTAAGGATGCCTCGCTTATCGTATCTGCTAATTTGCTGAAATGTTCTATTGTTTTCGTTAATGAAAATTTCTGTCAAACATGTCACCTTCAAACAATTGTGAAAATCAAGACGTGTGGACAGTTGTACAGTTTGCAACGTTCACGCGACTGCTTTCCCTTTTATTACAGGTAAGCAACTGACATAAACGAATAGACGTAAAATTATATATTTGTACTTGTATTCTGCCTTTATTATTGATATAAAGCTTCATAAAATAAGCGCTGGCGCTTTTTTGTGAAGTTGAGATTAGAGTGACACCTACTGCAGAACTGGGCATATGACAAATTGCTGTTTGTTTATTTTGTGTCCTCTTGAAGGCTGTGCTGAATGCAGTGATTCCAGACCATGTGGCAGATGCCTTTAGCCCTCCGCGATCAGAGACCCCTCTCCTGCTTGACCCTGCCATCGAAGCATTATTTGGTGGCCTTAGTCACTGGGATGCAGAGCATTTTCTCTTCATTGCAGAACGTGGATACATATATGAACACAACTTTGCATTCTTTCCTCTATTTCCTCTCATCTTGCGATTACTAGCAGCCACTGCGCTCTGGCCCTTGTGTGGATTTCTCACAATGCATGGCCGATTACTTTTAGCTGTGGCTATAGGGAATAGCATTCTCTTTGTCATAAGTGCCATGGCACTATACAAACTGAGTCGTTTGGTGGTGCAGGACAGAAAACTTGCCCTTATTGCAGTCTTAATGTACTGTCTGACACCGGCTAATGTTTTTATGATTGCAGGCTATTCAGAGACTCTCTTTGCAGCTCTCACCTTTGCAGGCCTCTGGTTACTAGAGAAAAGATTCACAATAGGAGCTTGTCTTCTCCTGGGGTTTGCTACAGGTGCTCGTGCCAACGGGCTCGTGAATGCTGGATTTTTGCTGTATCTCTCCTTGCAATGTGGTTTTGCCCGTACCCGGGCCTTTAGCAAAGGAGAAGGGAGTGTTCGATATCGTCACTATGTCTGGGAGCTTATTCGTTTTGTGCTCACAGGAGCATTTTATGCAGCTGTCGTAGCGCTACCTTTTTGTCTGTTTCAGTTTTATGGTTGTCAAACGTTTTGCCATCCATCTGCTACTCAAGTTCCCCCTGCTCTGCTTAATTTGGCCCGGGAAAAAGGATATCGCGTGGCTAATGCAGCATCTCCAACACCAAGATGGTGCCAGTGGCAAATTCCACTTTTGTATTCGTACATACAGGATGCTTATTGGGATGTGGGCTTCCTTCGATACTTTCGATGGAAGCAGATACCCAACTTTATTTTGGCACTGCCTGTTGCAACTCTGGGATTCATCGCCTCATATATGTACATAATGGCTAACCCAGTGTTTTGTATGTATTTGGGGTTGGGAGACAAAGGAAAAGACAGAAAAACGCATGGCTTCTATAATCCAAAAGTCTTTGTTTACATTGTGCACAGTTCTGTCCTTCTTCTGTTTGGAATTTTCTGTATGCATGTGCAGGTAAGACTCTTGAAATTGACCATTATCATGCAACCTATGTAGTATACTTGCTCAACATGCCTTGTTTTATTGTGTCCTCAGGTGTTGACACGGTTTCTTGCATCCTCTTCACCTGTGCTCTACTGGATCAGTGGCCATCTGCTTTTTCAGTATGAACCTCTGCTGCAAGATGAAAGGCTGTTCAGACCTGACCAAATACAACAGCAAAAGGATCACAAACCTGGCTTAAGATGTGCTGTGGGAATGTGCAGAAATAATCAAGTCCTTTACCTCTTGATGCACTGGCAGACTTGCTCAGTTTATACACGGTGCATCATGGGATATTTCATATCATATTGGTTTTTAGGTCTGGCTCTGCATTGTAACTTCCTTCCCTGGACTTAACTTTACAGGAAGAAATTGAAGAGCTTGTTTCAGTTTTCATAATGTTCATCTGCCCTTTTAAATAACATTAATGCTGCTTGGCAAATATTGATGTAATTAAAGGATTTTTTTTTTTTTTTTTTTTTAAAAGATGGTTTCTGGTGTTCCCTAAAAGGCTAATATATATTTTTGTATTGGATAAGTATTTAATAAATATCCTTATTGGACCATTTACAAATTAGTCGTGTACTTCTTTCTCCTATATGAAAAGAATAACATTGCTAAAAAGCCTTAGCCAAACTATATTCTGTGTTTAAATTTTAAGTTACTTTTGATATCCATAAACATTTCAGGCCTTCATGATTTGGTTTGCAGTTTTAGAAAAAAAAAGAAAAAAAAACACATGGTCACATCACAAGACCCCTGTTATATTGTTGTATCACCATCTAGTGGGTACAAAGTGTCATATAAGTGGTAAAATAAAAAGGTCTGTGACAGTTCCAATGTTATTTTAGAATTATTTATATACTATTATAGTATTTATTGCTTTGTTTTTTAAAAAAAAAAACACAAACTGGATCACTTTGGCAGACAAAAAATAATTAAAATAGATTTATTTCTTTAATATTTTATAAAGGTTTGAATATTCGCCCCTTAATGTATACATATTTTGTTACATTCATGGCTGTGGATGTTTTGCATATATTTGTTATAATCGTATTTTTGGTGTACAACAAATGAGTATCCGTAAAAATTTACACAGATCGTGACATAGCATCTCGGAAGTAATCATTCATTGGTCTGGCTGAGATGACGCATCCCTTGCGAGTCATTGGTCGCTTTCTTCAGGTAATCCTCGGCTAGGGAAGTGATCGCCCTGAGGTAAATATTTTTGTATCTCGGCTGTAGCTGATCGATACGTTATATTAGCTATTAGATAAATGTAAACAACATGGTTTGATCTCATTTTCAGTACCTAACAGACTCATTACGGTTGGACAGCGATCGGACTATTGGGCAGCGCGAGGAGCCGAGTGTCGCTCAAATGACGGTTGAACAGCGCGTGAGGATAATGTCGTCCGCTGAGATAGTTGACAACTAGTCAGCAAGCTAACGTAATTAGCTTAGCAAAGAGACTCCTCATTTATAGGAAAAACAACAACATGTCATGATCATATAATAATTGCTCGTCGGTGTAATCCCTATAGGGGATGTTTAGTTGCAAACGAATGCATTGAGCAACGCATTATGTACTTTGTGGACTTTCAAGTTAGCTTAGTTCAATAGATATGTTGACCTATTAAAATTAGTACTCAAGTGATTGGTCAGTACATTTGTGACCGTATCTTTAGTAATATGTGTCGGAGTTTCACAGCTGATAAGTAGTTTCGATCTAGCTTCCTCTTTGTTAGGGCTCGGTTTGTAACAAGTTTACTAAACCTGCTCTTAAGGTTACATCTATACTCTCCTACCTCTATACTGTCAGTTACAATTTTTTTAAAATGAAAAACTGTGAGTATCAACAAATAGACCCACGAACGCTCAGAACATCAACCACCCGGACGTCCTCCACCCTACCCTGTGATAGGAAAAGCTCCCATCGCCTGCGGAGAAAATGGGAGGTTTTCCCTGGAGAAAATCGATTCTACTGTGATGGGCGTATTATGTTGGCCAGGCAATGCGGCGTGCTACCGCTGACCATCGGCCTTATTTTCATCACCAGTGGCTTATTCTTCACATTTGAGTGAGTAGTATGCACTTACTCACAGAGACACCAGTGTTCACACTGCTAGACAATACTACTACTTCTGACAATAGAGACATCTCCACCACCTGATGTAGTTCTTCTTGACATCATACCAGTCTGAAAGAGTTGTATTCACATGGTTATCATCAGATAGTAAGCGTTTTAAACCATGTTTGTGTCAGGTGATAACTTTGTTCTTGTCTTTGTGTTTGATCCATAACAGTTGCCCCTTTCTGGTGCAAAACCTCACTGTCTTCATTCCAGTAATTGGTGGGGTATTATTTGTATTCGTCATCGTTACCCTCTTTCAAACCAGTTTTACAGACCCTGGGATCTTACCCAGGGCTTCGCCGGATGAGGCTGCTGACATAGAGAGACAGATTGGTGAGGCTTTGAATGTGTAGTTTGTTATTTGTCTTTATTTTGCTTTCTAACTTATTTGTTGTGTATGTTGATATTAAAATTGTGGGTTTCTTTAAAGATAATTCTGGATCGTCAACATATCGTCCACCTCCCCGCACTAAAGAGATCCTTATAAATGACCAGGTGGTCAAGCTTAAATATTGTTTCACATGCAAGATGTTCCGTCCGCCCCGGACATCCCACTGCAGCCTGTGTGACAACTGTGTCGGTAAGGCAGGATTTACATATTCAGCACATAAAATTTCTGCATTTAAAGAAATAGTTCATTGAGAAATGAAAATTATCACTCACTCACCTACATGTTATTCTAAACCCAAATGAACTGATAACATGATATTGCTGTTTTTTCAATTATAAAATGAAAATTCTGTCATGATTTACTCACCTCATGTTGTTTCAAACCTGTATAGCTTTCTTTCTCTTCTGTGAGAACATACAAGAAGATATTTTAAGGAAATGTCTGTTTTTTGTTTTTTTTTGTCCATACAATAGAAGTCAATGGTAACCAAAATGGTTTGGTTACCAACATTCTTCAAAATATCTTATTTTGTGTGTCACTGAAAAAAAGAAAGTCATACAGGTTTGGATCAACGTGAGGGTGAGTTGATCATGACAGAGTTTATGTTTTTGGGTGAGCTATCACTTTAAAACTTACACAAGAACCAAAAAAGCAGTTTATACAAATTGTGTACAATATTCCATGTCTTCTGAAGCCTTACACTTTATGTATAGACTGAAATTTAAGTCATTATTCACTGTTTATTTTCACATTCAGTGAATTGTATACTTCTGCGATCAGTAAGTTGAACAAATTGGATAAGTCCAATTCATGAACTAATACTTCAGACCTGGATCAATCAGCTCATTCTGAAAATTGGATTAAAAATAAATTATGAATGATCTAGCTATGTAGCTTCTGTAATTAACTCTTGTGAATGTGCCATGGAGAATTAGGGTGGAAACAAAGATTTTCAGTTAAATTTATTAATTTTTTATTTTAAATTTTCATCTGTTTCTCATGCACAGCCATTGAATGGCTTCAGAAGGCTTGAAATATAACACATAAGTCATATGGTCCATTTTTATTAAACTTTTACTGTACTTTTGCTTTTTGAACATTGAAAACTCAAATTGTAATTCAATGAAAGGAAGTGGGGGTGAGTAAATAACAACAGAATTTTTGGGTGATCTATTTCTTTAAAAGCTACAAAATATCATGTTGCTGCTGTGAAAATGAATGTGTAATAGTTTAACCCATAACAAATCAGTTCCTTATAATCATTGCATAAGAATGCACAGGTTTCTTGTAAGCATGTTTCTCAGAATGCCTCTGTTCCTCTTGTAGAGCGGTTCGACCATCACTGTCCTTGGGTGGGGAACTGTGTTGGAAAGCGCAACTATCGCTTTTTTTATGCCTTCACAGTGTCGCTATCCTTTCTGACCTCCTTTATCTTTGGTTGTGTGATTACGCACCTCACTTTACGTAAGTTTCACCACAGTCACTTTCACACAAAAACACGATAGTTAAAATCTGGTTTGTTCAAATACTTTACAATACTGTTCAAAGGTTTGGATTCAGTAATTGTTTTTAAAAGAAAGTAATATTTTTATTCAGCAAGGAATATTAAGTTGATCAAAATTGACAGGAAAGTCACTCACAATGTTACAATACAACTCTTAATAAAACTGTTCTTTTGAACTTTCTATTCATCAAAGAATTTTAGAAAGGAATGCATCACGGTTTCCACAAGAATGTTAAGTAGCACAGCTTTTTAACAGTAGTTCAACAGTGATAACAATGAGAAATGTTTCTTGAGCATCCAATCAGCATATTAGAATGATTTCTGAGGGATCATGTGACACTGAAGACTGGAGTAATGATGCTGAAAATTCAGCTTTGCCATCACAGGATTAAATTATATTAAAATAGAAAACAGTTTTTTTTAAATTGCAAAAATATTTCACATTATTACAGTTTTTTGATCAATTAAATGCAAACATTTGAACAGTACTGTAGATACGTGTGAAACTGTTGTATTTTAACTGACATATTGTTAGTCAGTTTTGAAGCAGTTTTGTTCTCTGATCAGTTACTCTCATCAACAGGATCACAAGGTGATAGAGGTGTCATCCAGGCAATACAGGACAGCCCAGCCAGATATCCTTTTTTTTTTTTTTTACTGTGTTGAGTGTTCACACTCCTGTCTCCATCGCTGGCATGCTTGTTGTCTGCACCGCCCCATGCTCAGAAGCACACAGTAGCAAGGCTGACAGAGTTCACTATCTGTTTACAGGCCCACTGCTGTTGGTTCCGCCTTTTTCCTAATCCCATTCATCCCTAATCGGCTCAAGGATTCCACCACGCCCTGCTTTCCTGTCAGGATGGCAACAGTTGCCGCTAGATACAGATTCCGCTGGTGTCCAGCCCCCTTTTAAGTTTGCGGCTTGAGGTCATGGTTTTCCACCACAACCTCTGAGTTAATCAACCTGGTTGGCTGACCTCAGAAGAATACTTGTAGTTCAGTGATAGGGCAGAATGACTGTTCAAGGCAAGCACATGGGATTGATTTTGCATAACTGTTCTTAACAAATCACTGTACTGTTTTGTACTGTTATTGCTTTTGTATATTTTGTACTGTTAAGGCCCGTTCACACCAAAGACGATGACTATAATGATAACGATAAAGATGTAGTTAAAAATCATTCTAAATATAAACATCAACATCACAACTGTATTGGTAATGGCACAGTTAAACAGCATCACTGGAATCACAGAACATATATTTATCGTTATAGTTATCTTTATAGTTATTGTTTCTGGTGTGAACAGGGCAATATTTGGACATTGACACACATTTATAGCAGATTTGCACCCTTAACTCTTTCTGCACTGTTGTCGAACTGGTCATTTGCTTCTTCTCCATCTGGTCCATTCTGGGTCTGTCAGGTTTTCATACTTATCTTGTGGCCTCCAACCTCACAACCAACGAAGATGTAAATATTACCATGAATGCATGAATTTAATCAATAATATCAAAAAGCTATATAATTAATTAATTAATAATGTAGTCAATACTTATAATTTAATTGCAATGTTTTATACATTGCAGATCAAAGGCTCTTGGTCCAGTAAAAGAGGTGAAGAATCAGGGAATCCCTACACCTATAACAACATCTTCACAAACTGTTGTGTGGTGCTGTGTGGGCCGATGCCACCCAGGTCAGTACTGTATGCATATGCCAACATCATAGCAGAAATAGATGTTTATTTTAGTATTCATCAGACTAAATTATGAAATATGCAAATATCAGAGTTTGTTAATGAGTAAGTGAAGGATGTCAACTTTGCTTGTCATTTAGCTTCAGGCTGATGTACATCCTGGCCTTCAGTACATATTGATACAAACAAGAACACAGTTTCTCAGCCAGCTATGACATGTTAATTGTACAATTCTTTGACTTCTTTCCAAGTTCAGTATGTGCTATGTTTTGAAAGTCAAGTCACAATAGGTCACGCACTTCTCCCTTTTCATCTTTTACAGCTTGATTGATAGAAGAGGCTTTTTACCTGCAGATGACGCACCTCAAACGGTGACCTCTGATGCTGAGCTCCCTCCTTTCGTGGCCAAGAATGACACAAACATGGTATGAGTGCCTCTGTCTCACACACGCAAAACTGTACTGCACGCATGCTACTGTGGTAAATGTATTAATTGCACAGACTGATTTTTTTTCTTAGCATGTGTGACATATATGTCACACCGTACAGCCCTGGTAGCTGTGGTTTAAAATCATCATATTACTGCATCCACCATCCACCAAAAAGCATTTCATGGCATTTCAAAAGTTTGGGGTCAGTACGATTTTTAAAAAAATAATTGAATTATTTTATATTCAGCATGATGTGGTTTATCAAAAGTGACTGAAGGACTTTTACATTGTTACAAAAAAATCTATTTTAAATAAATGCTGTTCTTTTGATCTTTTTATTAATCAAATAGACCTGAAAAAATGTATCAGAGTTTTCACACATACCAGCACAACTGTTTTCAACATTGATAATAATAATAAATGTTTCCTGAGCACCAAATCATCATATTAGAATGATTTCTGAAAGATCATGTTACACTGAAGACTGGAGTAATGGCTGCTGAAAATTCAGCTTTGCCCTCATAGGATTAAACTGCATTTTATAATATATTAAAATAAAAAAGGTATTTTAAATTGTAATAATATTTCACAATATTACTGATTTTTACTGTATTTTTATCAAATTTCTTAATGTCCCCAAACTTTTGAACAATAGTGCAAATATGAACAGAATCCACAATTTTAACAGGTCTGAAACTTAAGTTTTGATACAGGAAAGCATGTGAAAATGCACTTGAGGTTGTCCAGGTTTAATTATAATCACAATCATTTAATGTAAACCCCGGCTAGTGATGTAATGCTGGGAAAGAGTTACAGTTAATGAGGCTTGCACCTTTTCTGTTTGATGTGTGAGATATGCACATGGAAAAATTACAAAGCTAGAGTGGTCATTATCTTTACCTCAAAATGTAAAACACAGTGTACATAAAGTTTTCAGTTTATATACTATTACATTGGAACCTAGATATAACATTTTATAAATGTGTAATCTCACAGGTTTAAAATCATGGAGAGGAGGATAGAATTGTAAAAATGTGTGTTTTTAATGCTTTTAGCTTGGAAAATATTGAAGTCCACAAATGCAAATCCAAATCGTATTAGTTTATTGTGTTGTTTTGATATTGACCTGCATCAAGCCCTGATGTTTGAAGTTATAAACCTCACACAGGAGGAGAACTGTCAGGAGTTTGCCCTCTCCTGCACTGCCTGAAGGCTCCTGCAGCACTGTGACATTCAGTGGTAAGGGTGTGTTATAGGGCTGCTTGCATGTCATTCATGACCACCTTCTCCTGACTCTTTGGCCTTTACTCAGTCTTTGATTTGAACCGTCTGCTTGGCTTCCATTTCTATGCATTGAAACCACTATCATAAGACATATCTGTCATGAGAGCAGAAATCATTGGGAATCGCCGTCTATTCTCTGTTCCTCCTTTTGCTCCTGGATGAGTTGAGTGTTTTAGCTGACATCTGTTTTTACTCCATTTTATAATGGTCATGTGTTCATATATTAGTGCTTGCCAGAGGTCTGCAGTTGTTTTGTTTTTCCTCCATTATGTCATTGTTTCCTAATTAATGTATCATCATCACGATTCATCTGTACTTATCTCATTTTCATCCACTCTCGGGATTCTGTCGACTGAGGTCATGCTAGTTATCATGCACACGTGTTCTTTTCCACCTTCTCTCATGATGGATGTTTATCCTAATGTTAAGAGGTGTTTTCATCCTTTTGTGACCCCTGGAGAACCCCTTATAAAATCAGCTGCACCACTTCACCCTGAGCTCATCGGAAACCGTAAAACGATATGCTTTTTCATCTCATTATTTCCTTGGCGGTACTAACCTTCTTTCATCTTAATTCTGATTTGGCTAGATTCTCATACTCATACTTGCTCTGCTGTCTTAACATCAGTTGGCACTTGGATACCCCATAAGCATTTTTTATGACTGATCTTCTTTGTTAATATTTTAATCTCTTACCCTTTCTTTTGCAGTGCACACAGGGCACAAAGGAGCTTATAGAATCAATGGCACACTCCACAGTGATCCAGAGCATCTGCACTCCAGGCACACCCAAAACCGCTCCGGTTACCCAAGAGAGTCTACTAAGTACCGTCTCCATCGCTGTCTCTCCACCCAGCAAGCCTTCTACCGGCTGCTCAGGCCGCCAGGCCCGACGCCCCACAGACATGCCTTGCCCCCAGAGAGGGAACAAACGGGCTGCTCTTCACACCCATAAACCTATGTTGCGTCTGCCTAGCCCCCCATACTCCCTCAGCCACAGTCCGCTCATTTTTAGTGACGCTCCCGACATGGGCTTTATCCCACTGAACTGAGCGCTGGAACTCTGCCACCAGCAGCCTTGTGCAAATATTCTCCTCTCTGTTACCACTTTGAGAACGCATCACACTTTTTAAGAAACTGTGACGTACTATACTCAGGATCCTCTCAGGAAACATGCCATCTTTCAACGAATGAGAATAAGCCTGCATTGATTTTTTTTAAATAACAGAGGGATTTTGTTCCGTTATCATCAACATACACTTGGTGAAGAGAACCGCAAAATATCTTCAGAAGATGCTTTTGGTTTTCAGTCGTTTTGCACAAAAATATCAGCAGATGATCAGTGTTTTACAGAACCTCAAGCCATTCTTTCAGCCTTTTGCCATTCACTTAGACCTAATGCAATAACTACATGCTTTGAAAGGTCACTTGGGTCTAAAAAAGCCTTACTTCAGAGTCACTTCTGTTCATTTTGTGTGGTGTTAAAGAACTTCTACAATAAAGTCATTGGTTCAAAGATATTCGCATCCAACAGTATCAGAGAGCTCAGGATTTGAGTGTTAATGAGTTTTCTATGTACATGATAGACTGTTACTGTTGGTCCAGAGCTTATTATCTCCTGTATAATGTTGTGACTTACAGTGAATTAACAGCTTTCATATTTCTGTTTATTTCGTGTCGTTTTTAATACAGGGTTTTTCCTACTTTGAACATTTTTTGGTGGCCACCAAAGTGAATATTTGAGTTTCCTAAAGCAAATGTAGTAGTCTTTGATGCAGTATTTTTCTTCCAAGATCTTGAGTTCTGCATTTTGAGATGGAAAGTGCTACAGCACAGACCATAAAGCTTGTGTGACCCATTTAGGAAGTCAATCAACTTAAACAACTAGTTAGCTCTAAATTCATAATCAGTAAACCTGGGAATGGAAATGTGGAAGTTAACTACTTCTTCTTTTTTTTCTTCGTACAATTCTGAAAGTTCAACTTTAGTTTGAATTCCCACAGCATTTTGAGGTAGAACAATTGGTATCACTGTTGTAAAGTTGTAACTAATGCATTAATTTGTTAATGCATCGTGAACTAACGAAAATATTTTTAAAGCATTTAAAGATAATGTTAAATTCTACATATAATAATACTTTAACATATCGAGTTGTATAAACTAACATTAATGTATTATGAACAAACATTAATTAACTATAACTTAGATTAATACATGCTGTGAAAAGTTTTACATTTTAAGCTTAACAAATTGAACCTTGTTGCAGTGTTACCGAAAATTCTGTCAAATTCTTAAAGTTAGATGATCAATATCTCATATATCCAATATAAATATAATTACAATTATATTACATATCGTGATACTTATTTTATATATATATATATATATATATATTTTATATATATAATTATTATAATTAATTATTTGCATTTAGTGTCATCAAATTTACACGTGTATGTAAGCTACCACCGAAAAACATTTTTAATCTAGGAAAAACCCTGTAGTATTTCTGACTTTCCATTGGTGGGTCAAAGATTGTTTTCTGATTGTTTCTATTAAAGTGGTGTTACTAAGCGTGAAAGAAAGACCTGTTGTAACTGAAACATTTTGCCTTGAGATTGATGGATTAGCGACGAATTGCACCATCATTAAGACAGTTTTTTAGTAAAGAGTCTGGCACATTAATAAAGTTGACAGTATAAGTTGCAGAACTGTCTTGCACATCTTAAGGACTAGACCTTAAATAGAAGTTTATCACTGCCAGCTGTGTTTGAGGGAAAGTAAAAGAATGTATAACTTCTTGTGTTTTGTGTTATCCTTTTTCACCTAAAGACTTAATGTAATAAACAAATGTTCTTTCCAAATGTGATTTAGTTGCATGAATGCTTTCTGATTTTGAGGGACACAATCGCATAACATCTTTTGTTACCTTCTGTGATCTGCTGCATGCCAGAAAGGGCACATTCATTTAAACAGTAGATGGCACAGTTTTCCACTTCTTGTTTGCATGCATCAGATAAGGAGTTTGTTTCTCCTGGAGGCATTGTTGATTGATTGCCTGTTTGATTGATTCAAGCATTTGCATTCACAGTACTTGAGCTATTTTGAATGTGATATTTGGCTTCACCACAGTGCCATCAAGCTGACATTTATTCTGGTTTGATGTAACAAAATTGGATATGGGAAATGCTGAAATGCATAATTGTGGGGTTGTTGTGTCTTCTTTCTTAGTATAAGCTAGTCTAGACTTACAAAAAGATGTGGGAACAGTAGAGAAGAACAACATCATAGCTTTGTACCTACCTTCATAGTGTTTTTGGCCCAGAGCTAACCTCAATTACCCTCATGCAACCCTTGCTTGTGATGAAAATATACCTGTGTCTGGGTAAAAAGGAATTGATTTGCTGACAGAGTGCCACAATTATGAGGAACCTCTGGAGCTGAAGTGGTGAAATTATCACAGAAGTTGATATGAGGTTTGCTTTGTTGTTAAATGTCATTTGGAGCGACTGGTTGTTATTTTTAAGAAGCTCTTCCTTTGAACTCCGTGAACCTGTTTTTCTAAGACAGAATTTTAATTGTAGACAACTTGAGTATAACAGTCCAAGTCATTTAGATTTTATTTGAATAATTTTATTGAAATGGAGAAAACATCAGCTCATTTTGACTGACAGTTTTGAAAACATCATCAAATGTGGTTATAGTGAAGGAAAAGTGTATGTCACTGCAAAGCCATGAAATAAGGGTGTTCGGGTTAGACCACATCCTCTTATCTAACTGCACGATAAAATCAAAAGCATGTAATGGTTATGGATCACATTGTAGACAGTGGCTTTACCGCTCTCTCCACAAAGACTTTTGTCTGGACCACTTCACATTGGCTAGAGGATATCACAAGTTGCTATTTTTCCACCTACGCTGATCTCAATTAAGCAAAAATGAACACTGTCAGCATGTAGTAATTTGTACCTTCTTTTGCATCACAGATACAAAACATTCTTCCTCAGCCACTTTTTGGATATTGTGGAAATTACAGGTGTTTGTCTTCTTTGTAGATACTAGACAAACAGGAAATGGTTACGACAGTTGATAACACATTAGTGGTGCTTGCTAAGGCTTTTTCTATTGCTTACACTTAGGATTAAAGATTTGAAAAAATGCACACCATTTGTGCTAGACATGTATCTCAAATTGGACTGCTTATTATAAAAAAGTTTTTTCTTTGTACAGATGACAACATTGTCAAAAAGATCCCTGTTCACACGGATCCGTGAAAACGACTAAAAACACTGTATCATGCATGCCAGGCCAGTAGTTGGCAATGTCACTTTTAGTAAAGAAAGACTACGCGCCTGAACACATATGCATTCTTTTACATTTCACTTGCGCCAAATGCATAGAGCCTATAGACTAAACACGTAATACGCATGTGCATGCCGTCACCGTTTTCAAAGGTTGGCATCTTTGTAGATTACACTGAGTTTACACGTTTTCAAAAACTTGCACTTTGAAACCCGTTCTTTGAAACCCGTTTTGCACAAGATGTGACCGTTACAGTGCAACTATCATGATTATGGTTAAATAAGATAAAATATACATAATATAACCAAGTGACATTCATTTTTATATTAATCACTGCAACAGACATTTATCACTCAATTTAATGCTTTCAAATATGACAATTTATAATAATTAAATTAATAATATAAGTGTAACAATAATGTGTGTGTGTTATGTACACATGTATATTAAATTAAAGTATGGTAATTTATATTACATTTATTTAAGTATGTAAGTATTATGCCATTATACCTCAATATAAACTACTGTTGCTTTGTCTGTGTAGGATGATATTCCAAGCAGTGTTGGGGGAAGTTACTTTTAAAAGTAATGCATTACAATATCGCGTTAGTCCCTAAAAAAAGTAACTAATTGCGTTACTTAGTTACTTTTTATGAAAAGTAATGTAACACATTGCGTTACTTTTTCTCTCCTGGGCTGGGTGTGCTTGTTTGTTTTTTAATAACAACAAAAAAAGTTATATCTTTGGCAAATGTTAAAGGAACACGCCACTATTTTTGAAAATAGTCTCATTTTCCAACTTCCCTAGAGTTAAACAGTTGAGTTTTACCGTTTTCGAATCCATTCAGCTGATCTCCGGGTCTGGCAGCACTTTTAGCTGCAGCTTAGCATAGTTCATTGAATCTGATTAGACCATTAGTATCTCGCTCAAAAATGCCCAAAGAGTTTCGATATTTTTCCTATTTAAAACTTGACTCTTCTGTAGTTACATCGTGTACTAAAACCGACGGAAAAGTTGCGATTTTCTAGGCTAATATGGCTAGGAACTATACTCTCATTCCGGCATAATAATCAAGGAACTTTGCTGCCGTACCATGGGTGCAGCAGGCGCAATGATATTATGCAGCGCCTGAAAATAGTCCCCAGCTAGGTAACTTCCAATGTGACCGGCACTAAGTTTGTGTAGTTGCAGAGTTCCAGCCGGCAAATTGGGTAGTGACTGGATTTACCTGTGTGCAATTAGAAAAATACCTTAGGCAATTCCTTTGAGATGTAAGCTAAAAAAACTGTATCAACACCCTTTTCTTTCAAATTTTCAGGCACTGCGTAATATCATTGCGCCTGCTGCAGCCATGGTACGGCAGCAAAGTTCCTTGATTATTACGCCGGAATGAGAGTATAGTTCCTAGCCACATCGGCCTAGAAAATCGCAACTTTTCATTTTCAGTCGGTCTTAGTACACGATGTAACTACAGAAGAGTCAAGTTGTGAATAGGAAAAATATTGAAACTCTTTGGTAATTTTTAAGCAAGATGCTAACGGTCTAATCAGATTCAATGATCTATGCTAAGCTGCCGCTAAAAGTGCTACCGCCAGACCCGGAGATCGGCTGAATGGATTCAAAAACGGTAAAACTCAACTGTTTAACTCTAGGGGAGTTGGAAAATGAGCCTATTTTCAAAAATAGTGGCGTGTTCCTTTAAGGCCCTTTCACACCAAAAGTGAAATGAATAAGCCTCAGGCTGAAGGAAATGCATATTTAAGGCTGTACAGTAGAGGGCGCAGCTCAAACAAACCTTTCAGCTGTGCAGCCATTCTGGATTAAAGAAGAATAGGATACAGGAGAAGGAAGTTCAACACTCATATTTTTAAATATAATCTAAAGTAATTTTTGCTTATTAGTGTAACTTGCGTTACTTATTTTAAAAAGTAACTTAACAGATATTTTGCGTTACTTTAGTAGCTACTTGAAAAGTAATATTATTATGTAACTCTAGTTACTTGAAATGTGTTACCCCCAACACTGTTTCCAGGGTGTTCTGAATGAACACATTTTGACAAGTGAACTTCAGATATCATATGATATCTTGTGCATAGGGGAATAGGGAGCATTGAACACTTCATAGGGACCCTGTCAATCTGAACGCAGCTTTGGTCCTGTAAATGTTCACATAGCAATGCACTAAAAACACTCAGAATACCTTAGCAACACCCTGGCAACCACCCACAACCCCTAACATTGTGGTGGTGAGATTTGCACAAGCAGGTACAGGTAGTTTGTTAAATTGTTATTTGTTGTTGTTTTAAATTATGGATTTCATTAGCATGTCTGTGTTTGTATTAGTCACATTGTTTCTTGGCATTTTGAATCCACTCTGACTTCAAAAGCTCAACCCATGATGCATTTCATACTTTTTTTTTTTTTTTACCTTAGCTCTAAAAGCAGGTTTACAGTCTTAGATTTATTATTCTAGAAGAAGATGAAGCCAAGGTTTCTCAGCATCTGTGTCCAATATTAAAAGTACTACATGTCAGAGTGATCTGGCAAATAGCCTCTTTTTTTTGCATTAATCTGTGCATATTTTTTCACCTGTTTATTTTTGTGTTGTTCCTGTTTCTTTTTAATTATTTATGTGTTTCTCATGTCAGTTTAGCTTAATTGTACCAGTAAGGCTCCTGAATTCCTATATATAGAATTTAATTACTTAACATGCACCAGTCATTTATGTTTGAGTTGTTCATTTGTGAAAGTTTGTTATTGCAAGCGCTTCTTCTGTTTTCATACATTGGATTTCATGTAATGGTGATTCTTGGGTAATCAGCAGCCAAGAAATCATATACCAGACTTTTATACTTCATCTCGTGATGGTATTCCATAGTCTTTTGAATACTACAAAGGGTTTGCTGGCACAGGTCAGATGAAGAGGGCAGTATTTTATTGCTAATGTCAAGGCCAGTGATTGATAAGGCAAAACCATAATGCTCTTCAGATGGACATCTTGTCCTATATGCAGAGGGTTGGCGGTATAGTTCTTCAAAGACCTGAGTTCATGCCCTCCTCTTTTTGAGCCAGGAAAGCAGGCCTGCATTGATTTAGACATGGCTTATGTGTCTGAAGATTCAAGATTCACTTCAGGCCAGTCATATTGTTTGCTTAACTACAACTGTAGTGAGAGCACATCTATTCCAGGCTGAAATTTATTCCTGTGATGGAAAAGCTGAATTTTCAGAAGTCATTACTCCAGTCTTCTGTTTCATGTGATCCTTTAGAAATCATTATACATGTGTTTAAATAACATTTCTTATTATTATCACTAGCTACTGTACGTTTTCATCCAAAGTTCCGAATTTAACTTATGCGCAAAATTGGAAAATCACATAAAACATTTGCGAATAAAGCATAGTTTCCATCCCATGTGTTCAGGAGAAAAAAATCATTACTTCCTGGGAAATTGGCACAAAATATCTTTAATAAAATTGGAAGTTGCTGCAATCGGGGAAGAAACTGTGGCATTTTTTCCTCTCCATCATAAATGTGACTTGCGTCTCAGAGTGCGGAGATGAAACACTATAAACACTGTCATTAGGGCTGGGCGATATGACAAAAAAATAAAATCTCGATTTTTTTTCAGAATGATTGACCGATTCACGATTTCGATTTCTTTTTTTCTTTTTTTTCTTTTTTTTTTTTTTTACTGTTTAACTAGTCAACTTAAAAACTTAACTACAATATGATTTAAGTAACATTCTCTCAAACTGGGTAAAAAAAAGTTCCATTCCAAGTGCATCACACATGAAGTGATCAACATGGTGTAAATGTAAAACAATTTGTTAAATATCTTTGTAGAAATATGCCTGAAATATGAAGGCAAATGTTGTATAAACTTACCTTAAACACATCCTATATACTCAGAAATAATATAAAATAAGAAAATGCTATATATTTCTTAGGCAAAAAGTAATAAAATAAATAACAACAGTAATAGGCTATTATTAACAGCAAATGCTTTGTAAAAACAGAAAACAAAAGCAGCTTTCAGCCTGTCACCGTCATGCAAACATGAAATATCAAACAGGTTTACAGGTGTTTGCATTCCATTGCGCTATTTATCATATTGTTTTTATGTTTGACGGACATGTTTAGGTGTTGCTCTTGTGTCTTGCGTCTTTTGCAGTGTCTCAAGTTAAAAAAAAAGAGCTCAACTCGTGTTTAATAACTTTGCCTTTTTTTCTCATTCCACTACCTGCGTCTCATTTTTATAACGCAATAACGCATTTCTGAATGAACAGCCGCTTAAGAATAGTGATGTGTTCTACGTTCATAGAGCGTCACATGAGAGCGGTTAATCAGGCGCGCCGGCGCCATCATGAGGTCAGATCATTTTCTTCTCCTAATGCAGTTTTCATTGCTGTATTGTCAACATGTCTAATTGTAACGCTTGCTAACATTTTTATTCAAAATCGCGATTTCTCGATTAAAAAAATAATAAAATCGAGGCAAAACATTAAATTCGAATTAATCGGAAATATCTGAAAAATCACCCAGCCCTAACTGTCATGTTATCTTGCGTTCGGATGCCTGGTGTTTTTGGAATGCAATCATAAAACCAACCAATCAATTAAAGGTGAAGTAGAATTTCAAAAACACTGTTTGAAAGTTAGTCAGGCCGACACCAACAACAAACGTGTAACCAATCAGCATTAGGGGGTGTATAACAGTTGAGGACAGAGAACGAGTAAGAGGGAGATTTGAAAAAGAAAAAAGAGATGGGACACAATACAAAAGAGCTCAAAAGAAAATCACTGGAATTAAGGTTTATGACTGGGCAAGCGCTTTAGGACCCGCATTTATTTTAGAAAAGCTTTCCAGCGCTGGAGAGAGCTAAGTGGGAAGGCCTGAAAACAGACGCGGATGCTGCTTTCATTCTGCTTCACATGTGAGTAACACTGGGTTTTGATTGTCTGGAGCTGCTCTGCTGTTTGCAACTAACAACGAACACTTTGTATTTACTCTTGTGTACTGTACGTTCATTTTTTGTGCTTCCTTGTCGTTCATTCATCAACTGCACTTTATTTTTCATGAAGCATTTTGTTGCGCGTCAGCTGTGATAAACAGACATCCACTCGCATTGTGTGTGTAACAGTAGCCAGATAGTGAGAGTTGTGCAGTTAAACTACTGAACACTGACGACCGCTAGATAATGCAGTGTTTAGCGTCATTGTTAGTGTACTCGCCTCGCCTGCCAGCAGCTGACGGGCCGGGGTTCGAGACCGGAGCAGGGTGGTTAGGATTGAAGTGTGAGTTTTGGAGGCGGAGCAATGAAGAGAGGGGTGGGTTTGTTTGGGTTGATTTCAAATATCAACAATGTCCAACAGTGTTTTTCAAAATCTACTTACCCCACCTTTAAACTAAGTCATTCTGATGACAGACTTTGGCCTCAGGCATTTCAGAATGACCAACCAAAATTTGAGATGCTGCGCAATGAAATTAGTCAGCTGGTTAGTCTAGTTATCCAATCGCATCCACTGTTGAGGCAAAGTCACGTTCCATTTTTGTTGGAACAAAAGTTTTTTGTGTTGTTCAAGTGGTTCATTAAATATGTTTACATCATAGTTTATGCACATGTCTCCTTATCAGATAAAAATATAATGAGTGCATAATATGTTTTTTGTACACATTTTTAGAATTTATGACATCTTGGCGTTTCCTTCCATCCAGCTTTTCTTTTTTTTTTTTTGTGGGAACTGTGGTACTTTTCCCCCCCAGGATTCTTTGATGAATAGAAAGTTCAAAAGAATATTTTAAAACAATAGAGTATATCTTTACTGTTTTTACTGGACGCTCTGATTTTGCCGAGTTAGACGTGTTCATGGGTCAACATATTTTGTTGATCGGGGAACAACATATCTGTCTGAAAATTTAGTCCTAACCATATCCTTACCCCTAAACCTAACCCTACTAATAAGCTACCCCAAATCTAAAATGAGATGCAAATGATAGGTGAATAACACTGATGTAGAAGCAGCAAAACCCTGATTCTAAGCCTAAACTTGACATAAACTGTAAACTTGTCCCTTAAATCTGATTGGTTGATTGGAATGTTGTTCCAGGATCAACAAAGATGTTGATTCAGGAACATGTTGTTCTTGGTAAAAGCAGTTTTGAACGTGATCGATGTGTCCTTGTGAAATAAAAAAGAGTTAATTCATTTTAAAAAATGTTACAAACTTCAAAACTTTTGAACAGTAGTATATGTACGTGTGTATGTGTATGTATACTGTACATATATATATACACACAAAATAAGATCATTAAAAAGTTAGAACATGCTAAACTTCATGCAAACAAGAGGCAAAAAAATACTGAACAGCAGCCAGACTACTGAAGGAAATCCGAAGTCGTGACATTACATAAATTACAAGCTTACGAAAATGGCAGGGTGTATTGCAAAAAATTCTATCACCATGTCCTTTTACCTGTAATCATATCTTCTGTGGAACACAATTCTGAAGAATGTTCATGCTACTTTTTAAACAGGAAGCTTTTATCACTTTTAAAGTAAAACACTGTTTGTTTGAAAGCATTTTGCTTGCTAGAACCTCAAAAACTATTACAAACCTCTCATTTACTATAGCACAACATTGTTATCTCATTGCTTTCAGGCATGCTTTTTTTTCTGAAGATTTTTAAAGTTTTCCTGAGTGAGAGTGCCTAGAGGGAAATACAATAAATGACAGAAGGGTAAAGTATCACTTCATTGTGTGTTCATGATGTGTTAAAAGTGCTTGGAGAGCACCTACTTCAAACACGTGGTGAAAATTAAAAGGGAATGTGTGCTTATGGTATTTCCAGTTACCGCCATTGCATTGCATATCAAATCATTCCCCGAAACAGTTCCTAGTTCTATATTCTCCTCAGTGAAAGCAAATACGGTCTCGTTACTCTTTTTCACTTCACATTTTCTGTCCCCTGCATGAGAAGTCATTCAGTCTGTGCTCAATCAGCTGTCTACGCTAATGAATGAGACAAGATATGGGACAAAGGTAAGCCCAAATCACCCGTCACTCGTAATTGGATCAGTAGCCTGACAGGTGAAGGATTAGACAAAGCTCGCTAATAGACATTTACTCACAATTAGTTCTCGTTTGCACTCTCATGTTGCAGTGATGATCGAAAGTGAACAGTTCCTAACATAATATTGGACATTAATGGAAAACTTGTTTTACCAAATAAAATCACCATTTGAATCACTGTAAAATGTCCCAAATTATGCGTCAAGTGTGAACCCTTTCCTCCTTGAAGCGCTATAGACCACCCACACACCATGCACACATGCCGCTGTGATGCACTGTTCAAGGGTGAAGGTTCCAGGCTTGTTTTAAGTCAAATAATTACATTGAGGTTTTGACTCAGCTGTCCTCACCTGATTTGAACATGCAGTGGAAGTCTGTCCTCAGAATTTATTTATGGTAACACTTTATTTTACAGGGTCTTTGTTACACATTGTATGTACTTGCAATAGTAATAATAGCAAATTATGCATAATTACATGCAACTAACCCTAACCCAAAACTTAAACCTAACCTAACAGTAAGTACATGTTAATTAATATTACTCAGTACTTAAATGTGTCATTATACTGTAACAAGAACACCCTAAAATAATGTGTAACCTCTTTTCTTTAGCTCTCTTTAACATTCTCATTTGTTCATTTAAAAAACAGTTGCAAAATTGGCATTTACCTCATGTCAAACCTGTTATTTTCTTTCTTCAGTGGAACACAAAACAAGAAATTTTGAAGAATGTTCATGATGCTCTTTTCTGTAAGTACATCAAGAGATCTGTTCAGAGGTTTAGACTAAAGTGACCACATACACTCCTAAAAATAAAAGTTCCAAAAGTTTTTTTGCACTGATGCCATAGAAGAACCATTTTTGTTTCCTCGTAGAACCTTTTAGTGAACAGTTCTTAAAAGAACCATTTTTTTTCTTAAAGGCCCTCCGAAGTGCCCTGGAACGTGCAGTTTTATTCACTGTGTTGACGTAATTTCCAATGAAACAGGAAGACAGGTCGGGATATATCTAGAAGCTCCTCCCCTTTTTTCAAAATACCCAGTAGTGTTTTGCCTAGATCACAGCTCGACCTGAGCTCATAAAACTCAATTTTCCTCATAACCTCTAACCGTTTCTCCTCCATATTGCTTTAAATTATAGCATTGTTTGTAGAATTCAAATGTGTCCGAACGTTTTGACTCGTGCTGACTCGCGTGTATGATCCGCTCTGTGCTCTCGTGTCTCTGGACCGGAGCAGACTGTG
This sequence comes from Ctenopharyngodon idella, assembly GCF_019924925.1. Taxonomy (NCBI): domain Eukaryota; kingdom Metazoa; phylum Chordata; class Actinopteri; order Cypriniformes; family Xenocyprididae; genus Ctenopharyngodon; species Ctenopharyngodon idella. Next base: position 20,600,572 of record NC_067235.1, on the reverse strand, counting down.
CTCACGCTGTTGCGGTTCGCGGGACACTAACACGAAAACGGACTTCATTCGCTTCAATGGAAAGCATATTTACACTGTCTGAATCGTTCCCTATTCTCTATATAGTACACTATGTGCCATTCACCATATAGAAACTATTAAATGTGTGAACAAATTACGTATTTCAGCCACAGCTTCAGCATCTGTTTATAGTGTAGGAGGGGGTGGGACTTCAGATTCTTGAGAGCATTTGATTGGACAGAAGATTTGATGAGAAGCTGAAGTCCGCAGTGATGTCATGAAAATCTGTGATCCATTTTAGCGGAAGTGAGAGACTGTACGTTTTGAACGCTTGTATCTCCTAAATGCGAATTTTTTCATTGTTTTGGAACGCACCAGCTTATTCATAACCTTAAGGCTAACATATTCATACTAAAAGCTAAAAAAAATTAAATTTTGATTTCAGGGGGACTTTAACATTTTCTCACTTTTTCACTATAAAGTTCCTTTTATACAATAGAAAGGTTCCATGAAACCATAAGCTGCTTTTCCACCATAAGGCGAAACTGTTCTCATTGCTTAACTGTTCCATTCTGTTCCAATCCAGTTTGGATATGGTTTCATTTTCCTCAGTGGGCTGATAACAAAACTCTTTGGAATGTAATACAAATGCGTCAGCAGTTGCCTTGTTTTAACGCAAGAGTTTACAGACAGTATGAGATGTAAACAGCGACCGCGTTATGAACGATGATCAGATTTTATTTTATTTTAATTTTATTATTAACTTGTGTTTACTTTGCTAAAATAGCGCTCTTTGCCAGCTACAGAGAAACTGGTAGCCAGGCAACAGACAAGTCACCAATCCTGAATGGCAACATAATTACACGCAGTCTACCAGAATGGTTAGCCAACCACGCTGAGAACGGTTTGTAATCGTACCATGCCGAACCAAGCTCTAGTGGAAATATAAAACTGATGAATATATATTCTTAGAAACCATTCGGCCCGAAGGTGGAAAATTTGATTTAAAATTAAATTTTAAACTTTAATTTTTAAGAGTGTACTATGAAATGCTTCTGTGTGGTGTCACTGTGAATCTTTTTAAATGGTCTTTTAAGTCATCGATCATGTGTGATTGTGATAGATTGAGGAATTTTATTGAAACAAGTACAGTAAAGATTTTGGCAAAACAGATAGAACACTATTTCAAGGGTTTCATGGGTTTCATGATCCATTGTACAGGACTGGAAAGTGCTCTCAGCAGAATCATGACTACGTACCTTTGGTTTGTTAGCAGGTCAGATCTTATCAGGGTTTTGCAGTCACATGGCTCTTGCTGATATGCTTTCCCTCCATCTCTAATGGGTTCATTGCTTAATATTGCTGGTTAAACGTTCATTTAGAACTCATTAGCACTTAATTCTCTGCATGGTAACTGTAAATACTTTTTTGTCTTTTTTGTCTTTTTGTTCCCAATCTGACTTACTTACAGTCTGTTCCTCACACAAATCTATTAAGTCCTACTACCACTTTTGTGGTACTTGTTTTTGTCATTTTTGGAGTTTGACACCCCCTGACTTCCTTTCATTATTTATAAAAAATTAAAAAAAAGCAACACCCAGCTCATTATTAAAATTGTCTCCCTTTGTGATTCACAAAAGAAAGTAAGTCATACCGGTTTGGAATGTCATGAGAGTGAGTAAATGACATAATTTTCCTTTTTGGGTGCAAGACGTGATCGACAAATGATCAGGATTATAAACTCCTCCTGAATTTTTCTCCAGTGCATTCATGGAGAACACAAAAAAGTTTCGTGATGAGATCCCATAAATCTGAGAGTGTAGTGACACATTAAACAAGCTCTTTTGATGTCCAAAACAATTTGCTTATCTTCATAAAACCCTTTAAAATCCCCATAAAATCACAGTTAAAAGGTCACAGCATCCATAAACACTTATGTACGTGAAAGCGAATTCCCCAGTGTGCGATTATGGCGTAGTTGTTTATCTGGTTATTTCCCTATTACTTTTAGGACACATACGATAAAAGATTTTTAACAGCACATCTGTTTACAATGACTAATAGGTATGTTTTCATGAAGGAAGACATTATAGGTTATGTAACAGACTACACATTAAATAGGTCATGGCAGGTGCAATAACAATAAAGAAAGGCCTGATAAGTGTTTCCATAAACTTCAGGGTAACTTCCAGTAATGTGGTTGCTGAATCCATGTGTGCAATATGTGAACAAATATCCCGTCAAACGTACAACCACGCGCGCATGATCTTACACTCCTACTAATGGTGAGTGTATTTAGCTCTATTTGTGTATGCACACAGTATCTGATTCATTCAAAACAGAGGTTGATATGCCAGCAAAGATGCTAAATTAATCTAAATAGAGTGCATGTCTACCAGGACTCATAAAATGACCTCATGGCATAGCAAACAGATTCTGAGTCACTCATATCTTAATCATATCTTCTTGATTAAATTTCATGCTACATGATGTTGGTTGGGGAGGTTAGCATGTCATTAAATTATTAACTGAATTACCATATGTTCGCCAAACCTGACCCTTCATGGCAAAGCAAAAAGTGTTTTTGTTTCGTTTTCCAGTAAAAAATATCTAAAAATACCTAAAACAGGATATATTTACTTGAGAGCTAATTACTAAAGTCAAAAAAGCTGATTTTGGAAATCTATGACCCTGTTTCACAGACAGGGCTTAGATTAAGCCAGGATTAGGCCTTAGTTCAATTATGACATTTAAGTAGCTTTTATGAAAGTTCCTTAAAAAAAACAATACTGGTGTACATCTTGAGACAAAACAACAGCACTGACAAGATATGTCGTTCTGTTAAAATAGCTCAAACATGCATTTAGTCTGGGACTAGCTTAAGCATTGTCTGTAAAACCGGGGGTATATTTTGTTGTCGTGGAAAGCTCATGATTTCAGGAATAAAATTATGAAGGTATATATTATCTAATTTATTCAATCCATGGTGGTTGAACATTTCAGGAATAGATAGCACAGGGCTACACAAATAGATGCCTTATGAAGATTTACTAAGCATTCAACTGGCCAAGCAACTACTGTAGATCATCATGGTTTTTCTTGGATCTGTTGTCACTGCTCTTTACTTGTGAGCACTAAAGATGGAACTTCGTTCTATAATCATAGCGTCTCACTGTTTTTGTTGGAAGACAATGCGTTGTCATTATGGACTTTGGCAGTAGCACTGAGAGTGGAAGCTGCACAAAGATGTGCCCTCCGATTTAGAGAAGAAGAAAGAAGAAACCCTGAATAAGTATGAATATCTTAAGCAATTTAAGAAAAAAGGAAGTAGAATATTATTGTATTTAAATATCCCTGATTTCCTATTGTCTACTGTGAATGGACTACACCTGCAGTCTATTCACAGCATTTGCCAAGGTTTGGTACAACCAGAATGTCTACATACATGTTTGCATAATATTTGGAAAACCTTCAATTATCCAAGAAGCTAAACTGGTTTTCAATTAATTAATTTGTTATTTTAACACTGTTTCTAGAGTGATAGTGTTACTGACAGTAGGTGGAAATATTATTTCATGTCCATGAGGCAGAATTCCAGTCTGGCAGTTTCCCACTGCAGGGGTTGCTGGATTTATGATATTAACAGAACTTTAAAATATTCACTGCAGCATCACCCACGCATATCTTCATGCAAATTCAGGCCTGTAATGGGAAATACAGGTATCTGATGAAAGCTGCAATAGGCTGTAGTGATGACTTTATAACTGCACAGCTGAGGACCACATCTTTAGTACACAGAGTTTTAAAACCTGTGGTGTCCCTCCTCAGGAAGAGTCTTGGAGGAATTGATTTGAGGCACACGCTGACTTTATATTTTAAGGCTCACGGTGACTCTTGATTTGAGTCACACGCTGATCTCTTCACAGTGGACTAGATCACATTTTCATCTTTGGCAGGGGAACAACTCACCCTCATTATTTCTATTTAGATTTGCCAACAATAACATAGACATACCCTAGTGAAAAAAAAAAAAAAAAACATACCAAAATTTATTTAAAATACATTTATTTCATGTAGTATACTACGTATCCATTAACATATTTATTGACATATCGCTTGAGACCTACTGGTATAAATATTATAATTAAACTTTATTTGGAGTACTTCTTTATTGCACAATGCACATTTCTTAATATTAAGGCTAAAATGTGTTTACTTAAATGTACTTAAAGGGATAGTTCACCCAAAAATGAACTTTTTGTCATCATTTACTCACCCTCAAGTTGTTCCAAACCTGTATGAGTTTCTTTTTTCTGCTGTACACAAAGGAAGACTTTTGGGAGAATGTTTGTAACCAAGCAGATCTCACCCCCTATTGACTACCATAGTATTTTTCTTTCCTACTATGTTAATAGAGGGTAAGATCTGCTTGGTTATAGACATTCTTCCAAATATCTTCTTTGTGTTCAGCAGAACAAAGAAATTCATACAGAGGGTAAGTAAATAATGACAAAATTAGTTGTTCCAATTTAAAAGACTTTAAGTATATGAATTTAGTATACCAAAAGTACAATTGCAGGGTATTTATACATAAATATGTAAATGTATTTGTAGAATACTTAGCATAAAATAAATGCATTTCAAATACATTTTCGTATTTTTATTTTTCACTAGGGTACTTTGTTTCAATGAGTATTTTGTGTATCTCTCTGTGTATCTATCTATCTATCTGTCTGTCTGTTTATCTAAAAGCAGCAAATTTTAACATATTGCTGTTTTTTTTAACATGATAATATTGCTGAAATAGGAGCTTACATGACGTCTGCACTGGCAGTGACAGTTGGCAGAATTTCTTGCCTGCTAGAGGATTCCTCTGGTGGTGAGGGGACAGTTCTGGCCTTTAGTATGCATCATTGCTTCTTCTGTTACACTAGTGATTTAGGCTGGCTATGGAGAACCAGCTCGAATATATGAGGACAGATGTGAGCTTGTTGCGTAACTCCTGATATGGTTCCTTTTAAGGCTGGGGTTCTCTCTCTGATCTGAGATGTTCCATTCAGGGGAGGCCCTGTATTCTTAGGTCCACTTTTCCTTCTCTCTTAGGAGGTGTGCTGTAAAATGTGATATGTGGTACAAAATCAATTCATGTCACTCTTGAGATCTGCATTCTCACTGTTTATGAATGTTACACAACCAGTTGTATTCCTAAGCTGTGTTACATAAACACACTTTTTATATAGTTTGCCGTGAGAAACAAAAAATGCTTATAAATCCACCAAGAATGACTGTTGTCTACACCAGTAATTTTTTCATTTGTGAATATCCGCCCACACTTTTTATTTCTCCTGCGACATACAAATGGAGATGTCCTTACGCAACAAGAGGACTGCAGTAAATTTGACCCTTGTGCTTAAAAGAGCAACTGTTACAAGGCATTCACCCCCCACCAACACTGAATATGATATAGGGCTGAACTACAAGTCATAATCTGACATAAAACCAGTGCTAAGCAGTCAGTTAATTGAGGAAAATAATTCTTAGTTATATAAATAAATACACAAGATTAGTTAATTGAAGAAAATATGCGGGTGGCACACCTTGTCTGTGACGCAAATGTAAAGCAAACATGAGAAAAATAAGCTTTTAATCAATCACTTAGAGTGGCCACTTAAGTGCAGAGTGTTACAAGGCCTGAAGGGAGATTATCATGGGTTGGACTGTTCCTTTGTCTGTGTGGTTTCATGGAGAATTAGCTTTTGTACACCATGTCCAGGTAGACAATAAGCCTGTGTGTACTATACTAATGCAAGAACGAGCTGACATCTGGAAATGTAACAAAATGGAAATAAAAGCAAATCTAAACCTGAAATAAAATACTGCAGCAAATGTGTAAAAATTATATTTACTTTGACTTAAACTACATCATTATGTTCTGTCAAAAAAGTCCCTCAGTCAGCGAGAATCTGTTTTTACATCACAGATAAGCTTACATAACATGATTCCAGAAGTTGAACAGTCTCATGGGACTTCTAGATAAGAACCTGTGGATCTTATCAAACATTAACAGGAGCCAGCCCTATAATAGTTAAAAGAATGGCCTAGTAACACCAAAAATAAAAGACAAATGGTGCTGTTGTCATAGGGAATCTCTCAGGTACCTATTTAAGAGGTATACTGTCTGCACCAGTAATCATCTACAAAAGGTACACTACTGTTCAAATGTTTGGGGGCAGTAATATTTTTTTAAATTAATTAATACTTTCATTCAGCAAGGATGCATTAAATTGATCAAAAGTGACAGTAAAAAAACATTTATACTGTTACAAAAGTCAAGATTTCCATCTAAAATACTTGCGGTTCTTTTGAACTTTATATTTATCAAATAATTCTGAAAGAAAATATTACAGTTTCCACAAACATATTACGCAGCACATCTGTTTTCAACATTGATAATAAGAAGAAATGTTTCTTGAGCAGCAAAACAACATATCAGAATGATTTCTGAAGGACACTGAAGACTGGAGCCCCTAAATGTTCGAATCAATTTAGTCTTCGTGTTGAACAGTATATCTATTGTTTTATCATTTAAAACCTTTTGCTTAAAAAGTGTGTTTGTTATATTTATCTTTAACATAAATGCCACTTTTATTTTGTTATCTAATGCAATGATACTCATACATCTTAAGTGTCCAAACAATTTTTGGGGGTCAGCGTATGGTTAGATCCATAGTTATTTATAATATATTGTAATATTATATCAGACAATGTAGTATCAAAATGACAGTGATTAACAAGTTACATAGATCATAGACTATTTAAAGACTGAGGGGGAGGAAAACCTTTCAAACCTCTTTTGCACCTGTCTCACACTGACTGGTTGTTTTTCAGCTTTGCAGTCATGAAATATTGTTCTGACCTCCAGTCAACTCAGACAGACCTGAAGAATGAGGAAGTCCAGTTTTTCTTCATCAGGTGTTAACTGATGAACAGCCAGCTATTAGCTTGCAGTGTTATGTAATATACGTCATAATTCTCTTGTTCCTATCCTATTCGCAAAGCCGTACGCCTCACCCTAGCTCTAATGAAGTATGGATAATATGTACTCATGATCATCATGTCAAACCCTGCTTAGTCACATTGAGATGTCAGTCTTGTGACATTCTCCAGGATTTGTGTCATCCTGGTGAGGGAGCTATGTGCTCTTTTATAGGCCTTTTGCCTTCAAGAATGCCTTTATTTATACTTTATATTCATTTTCTTATTTATCAGCAGCTTGTGATGACAATCAATCCACCAATCTAGTGACTGGTGTGGTTTGATGCATTCCATACTACAAACTAGTTATGGTACAACCCATTTTATAGTGCTATATTGAGCCCTTTGTTTTAATGTTTTTTTTAATGATGAAGTAATTGCCAAAACCTACCATGAAAAGTTCAATAACACCAGAATGCGGGTTGTAAAATTCAATATGACCTGAATCTGTAATGGGCGATGTGTTAAGAATCTCTAGACTTGACTTTAAGTAACTTATTTGCTAACCAAGGTTAAGGACCCTTTTTAGACTTTTGCCTATTTTTTTTCACTAGTCAGCGCTTATGCGTTCGGTGTAATCAAATAAGAAAAAATGATCCACATCCATCAGTCTGGGGTGTTGTTTAAAGTTTTAAGGGCGGCAGAATTGCATTCCAAACAAAAAGACAAGTTGTGAATCCTTTCTAAACACTTTTGGGATTAAGATGCACCCTTTCTTGGGTGTGAAACTAGGAATAGTCTGGGAACAGAGATACTTTTCTTTAAGCTAAAGGTGTTTGTCTACATGCATTAGGTCAAATGGATACACCCAGAAGTGTGCTTCATGGATTGCAATTACAGATCCACATCCACCCAGCAGGGCCTTCGGTGACGGCGAGGTGAATATCAAGTATTTCCTTGCTTTCACTCTATTTGAATGTTCTGCGACCCTTCTAAATCATTCCGGCCCTGGATTGTCACCAACAATGCTCTCCTTCCTCAAGGCAAGCTATTTTTAGGCCAATGACGCAGGTGTCTCATATCACCACCTGCTCAGAACACTGATGAGGGCTCCCTCTTCCGTGCTGCCTGGCGACGGGGGATGCTGTTGCCAGGGGAACTGAAATTGGTTGACATCACACACTATCAGGACCTCCCCTATTGAAATGGTATGTAGTTCGTCTCTCTGATCACATACACATTAATCTATGATGACTAACCCCCGCTGCTGTTGCCCCCAAGACCGATCAACAGCTTGCGAGCTGTGAGTCATCCACAAATGCCACGCAGCAGAGAATCGTGCGTAGCAGCCTTTCTTTTCATCCTCTGTGTAGCCAAATAAATCTAGTCTGAACAGATGTTTGGATGTTTTTAGGCAGTTCACACAAACATACTGTTACAGTAATCATTATTATATAATTGGGAATTAAGATGTAATTCTTCATTCACCAATGAATAATGAGACATGACTTCAGATTTAGGGCAGTCCCAGTAGTAATAAGCTATGTGGTAACACAGTATTTGAAGTTTTAACATCAGTACAAGTTGATGTTGATCTTTTTTTTTTTTTTTTTTATAAATGTGCGAGTCTGATTTGGTTCCCTAAACATCCCACGTTCAGATGCTTACTCCTGATTTATGGGGTTTGTGGTTTTCTCTTTTTCTTCCTTTCTCATTTGGGAGCAGTGAAGAAAAAGCCTGTTCTTTTGCTTTGCTTAGTTATGCTGCTGAAACATGTCAAATTTATTTTATTGTATAAAAAGCTAATTCAGTTCTTGGCTCATATAATAAAAAATGAATGATAAAGATGTAAATGTATCTATAATAAAAATAAAATTTAAAACATTTATATTTAATGGCAATTTGCCATATAAAATTTACCAAACAAGACACACACACACATACAGTAGTGGCCAAAAGTGATGTCTGGAGGGGATATTTGTTGTTTTCTAATGACTCTACTACAAGATCAATTAATCCACCAGAATATATTTTATGTATATATTTGTAATATTTTAACTATGAGGGAAGAACAAAACACTAAACTTGGTTAAGGTAATTATCTGACAAAATTACTTGGCAAAAAAGGCAAATTACAGCTACAGATTTTATTTAAAAAAAGGAAAAGAAAAGAAAAACAAAAGAACATACATTAAATACAACATATAAATTGATCAATTTTCCATAATATAAATTTACCAAACGAGAATAAGGTTCAAATTCACAGATACAGATAACTTAATAGTAGAAATATATGTGTTTATTCTTATTTTGTTGTTTTGTTTCAGGTTCTGGTTTCTCTTTTTGAAAGCGAGACATTTACTGTGAATGACAACTGAGGCCTTAAACCGGTGGGTGTGTCACAGCTGCACGCTTCCGCCAATCCAATCCGAAGGTGCTATGACATTATTCATGAGAAGATATTCAACCAATAATACGCCCGTATGCAAATCTAATAGGTATAAAGACCATTCAGATGGTGCGTTTCTAGCATAACTGTAATACTTACAGCGTCTCTTGGTTGTGCGTGGATTGGGAATAGTGAATCACGAACGCAGCTGGATGACCTCACATACTGTGTCGATACCTCACGAACCGTGTTATATATAGCTGATAACGAGAGCAACTGCGAAATAACTGAGCTTTTCACATACGGTTTTGCGTTGGAACTTCATCTGTTGGAAAGACAGCGATATCTGTGCGGGAGTAGAGCAGAAGTTTTTGCCTTTTTAAAGCTGGTTGTTCTTTCTATCGACATGTCCTCCGGTGATGTGTCAGAGCAGTGTCGGCGGTTTTGCGTGTTGTCTTGGGAGCAGGTGCAACGTTTGGACTCTATTCTTGGCGAAACGGTTCCAGTTCACGGACGTGGAAACTTCCCGACGCTTTCGGTGCAGCCACGACAGATTGTTCAGGTTATTATGAAAGCGCATCTCTCTGAATACTTTTCTGCACATTACTATATCCTAACTAATTTTGTGAAACATTTTCTTTTTACGGGTCTGTATAGCCTAATATTTGAATTTTTTTTTTATATATATATATATATATATATATATATATATATATATATATATATATATATATATATATATTTGTATTTCATTAAAAATAAATAAATAAAACATATAACCATACTACATATGGTTAGATGTTTCAAAATGTATTCTTTAAAACTATTGGCTATCATTTTATGTTACTGTTACCTATTTATTTTTTAATTACTAGCAAGTAATCAAAAGTGAGTAGTATCTCTTCTTTCAGTTTCACTAGTTATTGTTCATTACTTGCTTGTAGGCTACTTAGTATTCCAGTAGTGATTAATATCTATTCATTTATTCACTAGGACTCTTGCTAGTCACTATCCCAATGTGACAAGTCAATATCAGCTGTTCACTTCGAACTAGTGTGTTGCAGATATAACCAGTACCTTCAAGTTTTACTACTAACTATTCATTTGCTAATAATAGTATTTATTTCTTAATCGTAAACTAAGTTTAATAGTAACTAATATCTATTCTAGTTGCCCCAGTACTAAATGAATATACACTAGTGACTATTTATCAGACACTAGTGTGTTACTAACATTTAAATCTGATTTGTAAGATTTTTAGTTGAAATATAAAGTAAAAAGCAACTAGTAATAACTGGGATAGATACTAGTGTCTCATAAATACTAGTAAAACTGGAACGGATATTACTACGGGGACTACTAGAAACTAATGAAAAGTTACCAGTAAAAAAAATTGAAATAGGCTATCAAAAGTGAATAGTTAATATCTGAATCACAGATGCTCACAGAATTCAGTGGCAAAAATGTGCAATGGAATAGGTATTAGTCAAAAATACAAGTGTAATGGTAAAATATGCTAGTCACTATTGGATGCCTTGTTTAAAAAAAAAAAAAGTTCTAGTCTAGTGTAAATTTATTTTAGTTAATTTTAAGGAATAAATGTAAAAAAAAAAAAAAAAAAAAAAAAAGTACTCAATTTTTTTTTTTTTTTTTTTCAATCACTGGCCTGTCACTGCATGGCCAACTACTGGTGTAATGTCTCAACCCCCCAAGGATAAGCAAAACATTCTTAGCCTTTGGCCCTCCACAGCAGATACAGAAAACTGCACTTAGCAAATTTAAGTGACTTGTTAATGACTTGGACATTCTCACGAATCCTACACTGAGTGTGACTCATTACCGACCCTAATCCCATGCAATGTAACACTCCTTGAGCTAGTCCAGTGATAACCAGCATCAATGCCCCCCTTCTTAATGAAAAGAATTCTTGTTCTCATACACAAGCAGTGTGGGTTTGCATCTACACACACAAGCAGATATTGATCTTTTCTCCAGATCACTTCCTTTAGAATGGCTTCCCCAACAAGAGAGGGTTTGTTTTAAGTGCTTTGGGGAGAATGTGCTTGCAGCTGAACAGAAAATGTGTACAAGTTTCAGCATTTCATGTATATGATCCCATATGGTTTTAGGGAAGTTGCCCATCAGTCATATATGTACATCTGACATGTTTGATTTCAGTGTTCTCAAGAATGCTTTATAAGTGCCATTCCTTAGATCTTAAAAACTGGCCGAGATTGGCCTATATTGGTTCTAATTATTACATGAAGATGGAAACTACTTATGAACTGGATTTGACAGTTTTCCTTAATTTGATCCAGTTCTGCTCCACATGGAGTGGACTGTAATGAATGGTCAAGCCTTTGACAATCTCTGTTTCATAATACGTTATTTGCCTGTGTTTGAACAGATAGTAATGTCCTGTCAATAAAACCAAACAAGGAAGCCCATTATATTTAATGGAAAACCTGTAAAAACCAACTTTGATGTTTTATTGCACAGCCTCCACATGCCATTGCGAAATTGACAAAAGATGGCTGCTCGTTCACTGTTACTAGTTTTCCTTAACCCTAATGATTTGCCACGGCATCCATGTCATTACATGGACTTTGTGGCTGTTTTCATTATCATCATAACGGTGTCATGATTGCACATTTGCACCTTGTGCTTTTAGCTGTGATGTACAGTTGAACCATAAAATGTAGGTTTTGAATGCAATTGTGAACCTGACTTGGCGTCATCTTAATATCATAATATTCACATGCACTGCAAGGTGATCCGGTTAAACCCTAAAAGAACTAAAGAACCTTTGAGTTTCTGTTTGTCATTGTCAGTGTTTTTGAAACACCATTGACTTAAGTTCATACTGACAATAGTCCATTATTAAATAAAGTAAACAGACTTTTTGTTTAAAAAAATCACACCCTTTGTGGTTTAATAAATTGCACTCGGCCATATTGCAATTTGCATGTTGATTAATTGTGCGTCAACTCTGTAAAACCATATATGTTCTCAGCATGTGTGCTTGGTTTCACTGCATTCACTTGGTCAATTGCTGCAATCTGACCTAATGTGTAAAAATAGAAGGCTAATGATTTGATTGACAGGAGTGAGGGTAGGTGATCTGATTGACATTAATCCGACAGAGCTGTGGAAAATGAAGGTTACGTGCATTCAGGACGGAGATAATGAGTTTGATTTAAGCACATTTTAATCTCTGAATGGTTGCAAAACAATATAAATAGCATATAAATCTGCTTGGCATGCATAAAATGTGGTCTGTGCCAAAATCAACATTTTTGCCTTTATTGAATTAGGCATTTATGAATGCGTTCCCCATTTCACATTCAAGATTTATAAGACCTACATGTGAATGTGAAGTCTTAACATCTGCCTCTGTAGTTTTAGTATTCTTAAGCGAGCAGTTTTGTATAATGCCTTTTAGCATGTTGTGCAGCTGTACACAGTGGTGTATGTTTCCAATTCCCTGTGGATGTATTCCTGCCGAAGCACAGATGTGCCAATCTCTACAGTGCACATTCCATATTAACACATTAATACTGGTCTTCACAATCAGCTTTAGCTGTAGTCTATGCATTAAAATGTACTGGAAACATAATGACAGTTTGCAAATAAATGCATTCAGCACAGAAGATTAACACTAAAAGGCCAATTATAGTAAATAATGTTAAATGTGTAAATGTGACAAAAATTCTCTCAGGGGGAAGTTAGTTGGAGCATATGGCTGTCAGTATTCTACTTTTCAACAGCCTAAATCACATCAACAACGAGACAAAAGGACAGCAGCTGCAAACTATAGTGAATTGATGTGTTATTGATCACTGACTATAGAGTCTAGACCAACTGTGATTCTAAAGATGTTCTCAGAGTGAGGGGGGATAAATACAAGAGATCTGTGATTTTAGCAGTTCCTGAAATAAACATTGAAGCCTAGCTTGTCTTATTAGGCTTTTTAGCTAATAAGGTAATTATCTAATAGCAGTGGTGGCATAACAAAGTATCCTCAAATTGTTCAAATAAGGCAGTACTTAGTGCGCTATTATGTTTTCCAGTGTTTACTTGTTCATGTAGTGATTAGATGTTACTGATTAGGGATATTTCAGTTATGGCTGATATGGTAAGATGAAAATGATTTTGATATTATTGTGAATAATCGATAACTGGCCAATAATAAAATTCTATAATAATTTTCTAAATAAATAAAAAATAAAACAAAAAATAAAATAATTTGTTTTAAAAGCTACATGAAGTATACATAGGAATCACAACATCATATTGTACAGTTTGAAAAATGGATAATGACTTTGAGATTTGCTAAAAATTACATTTAACAGTGTTAGATTATTAAAGATTAACTTTAAGTGAGCATTAGATGACAGCAAAGATTATCTAAATGTAAAAACAGGGGAAATATGTACATTTAAATATCAATTACTGACCAATAAATAAAACAGTCTCTGATCTCTGATCTTAAACTATTTCTGCAGGTGGTTCGAGCACGATTGGAGGAGCAAGGCATCACAGTTCGAGATGTGAGGCTGAACGGCTCGGCTGCCAGTCACGTTCTGCACCAAGACACAGGGCTCGGATACAAGGACTTGGACCTGATTTTTGGTGTTTCACTGTCAGATGACCAGGCTTTCCATGTGGTTAAAGATGTGGTTCTCGACAGCCTTCTGGACTTCCTACCTGAGGGCGTCAGCAAGGAAAGAATCTCAGCACTTACTTTGAAGGAGGCCTATGTGCAGAAGTTGGTGAAGGTTTGCAATGACAACGACCGCTGGAGCCTCATTTCGCTCTCCAACAACACCGGCAAGAACGTTGAGCTTAAATTCGTGGACTCTCTGAGGCGCCAATTTGAGTTCAGCGTGGACTCCTTCCAGATAGTCTTGGACTCTCTTCTTCTCTTCGACCGTTGTTCAGAAACACCCATGTCGGAGTGCTTCCATCCGACGGTGTTGGGCGAGAGCATGTACGGGGACTTTGAGGAAGCTCTCGGCCATCTGTGCAACAAGGTCATCGCAACACGAAACCCGGAGGAGATCCGGGGAGGCGGTCTCTTAAAATACTGCCACCTTTTGGTGCGAGGGTTTCAGCCGACCTCCGAATCGGAGATGAAATCACTCCAGAGGTACATGTGCTCTCGGTTCTTCATTGACTTTCCAGACATAGGCGAGCAACAGCGAAAGCTCGAGGCGTACCTACAGAATCACTTTGCCGGAATGGAGCACAAACGGTACGACTGCCTTGTCACATTATACCACGTGGTCAATGAGAGTACGGTTTGCTTGATGGGACACGAACGACGGCAGACATTAAATCTTATCTCCATGCTCGCACTGAGGGTGCTGGCTGAACAGAATGCCATCCCTACGGTTACCAACGTCACATGCTATTACCAGCCAGCACCCTACGTGCGAGACATCAACTTCAGTAACTACTACATCGCTCACGTGCAGCCGCTGGTGCACACCTGCAGTAGTACCTACCCAACATGGCTGCCCTGCAACTGACCCCTGCAGAGGACTTCTGATAAAAATCGAGTTCAGCCCTTGTACCTTCCCATGTGGTGAAGACGATATGCAAGTGAATATATAAACTTTTTTTTCAAACACAAAAATGGACGTTTAGGAGGAGCTTTTACAAAACAATGGCAATTGTTTTTGTGCTAAATGTGACATATATAGAATGACTGTTCACTGCTGTATGTCTAATTTGAGCCGATCCTTACGTATTCTGTTCTGCAGAGTGAACGAAGATCTTTTTCACATGTAGCAGGAAAAAAAACAACTTTTTTTTCTCTCTCAAACTCATTATAGATTCAGTTAAACTCTTGCAGGTTATGTAAGCGGGGAGAGAAGGCTGCGTTCTGCGTTGTGAAGCTATATGGGATTTTTTTTTTCTTTTTCCCCCAGACTGTGGTTTCAATCAACCTCTGTTTTGCTTCTTGGTTTTTTAAAGGACCAAAGATATTTTATTTTTGTCATGAAGAACGGAATGTTTGCTGTTGTAATTCCAAGTGCCTAAAAACATTGTACAAGTGAGACCTGTGCTCTCTAAAACCATTTTTCTGTCTCCTTGTTAATTGTAAAACTCTATTTTCAGGGATGGAGGCATGTATTTTCATGTGATTAAAAAAGCACAAAACCCATCTTCATGTGTTCTAGACCTCTTTTACCTTTTGAAGTTTTTTTTGTCGTTATTAATATTCAAGCATATATTTTATAATCATTTTAGGCTTTTCACTTTGTGTTGGAAAAGAATTTCAAATGGTAAGGATTTTCTGTATCAACAGAGCAGAGGTGAAAGTGGTCAGTGGTGAAACTTCAAGTGTAGCACTGTTGTGGTCTGAATGTGTGCTGACTCTTAATCTGAGGAAATGGATCCATTGCAGTTCCAGGACATGAACCATAAGGATCCTTTCTAAAGCACAATGGCCTCTCTTTTAGTGTGACACTAAAGGTAACAGACAAAGGCTGTTTTGTTAACCCACCCATGCTGCCCCTGGAGATAGAATCCTATTTCCTTTCATAAAGCCATATCCATGTCATTGTTTTTGTAAACATCAAGGAGCTGGTATTGCGATGTAAGCTAACTGATCAAGGGATGCGATGTTAAAAATGATTACTACTGATTAGTAGACTAATATATAATGTAATTTACCATTGTGAATTGCTCAAATACTTAATTATTTAAAGTTGTCACTACAACAGGTTCATTCTTTTGCTAATTTAAAGTAGTTAATGGTCAGGACTGGCAACTGTAGGTTCAGACAAGTGGGACAATCCATAAATTCTCCTTTCACCATTGTGCTCGAGTCTTTTTGTGCCGTTGCCTTTTGGGAATCAGTCAATAAATTATCAATTTAGAAATTCATCCACTTATTCAATCTCAGGTATCTTTTTTAGAACAAGTTTAAAAAAAAAAAAAAAAAAAATTCTATTCCATACAAAGTTTAGAAGTATATAAGAACATTAATGTTTTGCTTTTATTTAGAGCTCATATGACTGATTTTGCAATTTTGGGATATAAAAAGCATCCTTAAAAAATATGAAGGCTTGTTTTCTGAGAATATGCATTTTTTATTAATTAAATAAGAATTAATAAATATGAAGTATTTTTATTCTTATGACATTAAAGAGAATCACTTGCTAATGGGATAAATAAAAGTCAATGTCGAACTTTAAAAACAAGTACTATAATTGCACACAATTTTGATTCTCAAGTAAATTTATGATGTTTTAAAAACATGTATATAAATAATGGCAAAATTTATGTTCTTTAGTGAAGTATCCCTTTAAGTGAAGGTGATGTTTCATTTCAGTGTGTCATGGAGAGACATGTTTGGCCAACGCTATTCAAAAGGCATCAGGGGAGCAACTACTGTCATAAAGCTGAAGTAGACAACTGGGGAATAATAATCCACTTATTCCCTCATGTTAGGCCTCACATTATAAGGATATAAATATACCCACCTAGTTAAATGACTAAGGAACCCTAAAGAAAAACACAGCCATTGGTAAACCATGTGTAATATCCCGGCCCAGTGCAAACAGTGTCACTGGTGAAGCAGACCCTGTCAGACAGTGGCTTAAAAAATTAGGATGAGGTAGTGCTATTTAATTCAGCGGGTTGTAAAGCACAGACATTCTGGAATATATAAGGACATGCTCAAACATGTTGAGACATGTTTTCGACAAGAAGCTACAAGCTATTACATGTATTTAGCCTTTGATGTAATTTATACCAACTATTTTCTGTTATCTACACCTGTTATCTGTAAGAGTTTTTATGTTACCATTTTCCTCAAGTGTCACTGCAGATGAAACCAGTATTTGACCTCAGAAAAACAAAAAAATAGAAAATGTCATAACAGAATTGTGTTCACAAAAGAACATAAAATGTAAAACATAAACCCAGAAACTTAATACAGCAGCCTTCAAAACGAGGGCAACAATATCATTTCATGGCACAAAATGGCAATATAATATGTCATGACTCATATATGATGTTATTCTAAACAACTTCAGCTACAGTGATACAGTGACCACAAAAAGGTGTTTGGACACCAAGACAACACTTAAAAATAAAGAACAAACACACATTTCAAGCAACCATTTAACAATAATAAGCCTGTTTGGTTTTTAATGATAGAACAATAAATATCTTGTTCAAAATTAAGATAAAAAGTATTCAGAAAAGTTAGAAAAATATGAACTACACTGCCATTCAAAAGTTTGTGGTCATTAAGGTTTTTTTTAAAAAGAAATTAATACTTTTATTTAGCAAGGATGTATTGAATTGATCAGAAGTGATGGTAAAGACTTTTACATTGTTGCTGAAAATGTTTGTTTCAAATAAATGCAGTTCTTTTGAACTTTCTATTCATTAAAGAATCCTAATAAAGACTGCATCATGGTTTCCACAAAAAATATTAAGCACGACAACTGTTTTCAGCATTGATAATAGTAAGAAATGTTTAAAATTTAATTTTAAATTTAAAACTGGCATAATGGCTGAAAATTCAGCTTTGCCATCACAGGAATAAATTACATTTTAAAATATATTCAAATACAAAAGAGTTATTTTAACTTGTGATAATGTTTTACAAAATTACTGTATTTTTTACCTAATAAATGCAGCCTTGGTGAGTATAAGACTTTCAAAAAACATAAACTTAACTTAAACAGAAGTGTACACCTGTGTGAACTGGCTTCATACATCCACTAAAAATCACTTTTGACATTAGTTATTTAAAAAAAAAAAAAAAAAAAAAAAAAAGTAAAATGGCACTTTATTTTGTGTCTAATGCAATAACATTCAAATATAGTCCAAATACATTTTGGGTCAACTGTATATTCTGCACAGCAAAATGTATTTGCCTAAAAGTGTGTGCCTCGTGTAAAAATGAAAAACTTCAATGGAAAATGAATATGATGTTTAATATTTTGGTAGGGCTGGGAAATATTTCTCCTCTGTCCATGCCAATAACATCCATGTGTGTGAGTCACACCTGTCTGTCTTGTTTCCCCTGGAACAATGACGCTCCTTGTCTTCATCCTTGAATCACTGAGGGCAGGTCAACTGGACCGCCGCCGCAACACTGGGCAAGTGCAATATTCGCTGTTTAGATAATTATGTTCATGGTATTCATAAACCTGACAGGCTGACATTTGGAAAGAGCACAAATTTAATGAATGTGTTTATTCTGTTTCAGAGAACTCATCCATGTACTCATCATGGATAATATTCTTGATTTTGTGCAGTCCTATTGACAGAGATCTCATGCCAAATTTAGGTCAATAAAAAAATTAAACTGATTGTTTTAATCATGTGTTACTAAAAAGATGACTCAGTCTCCATTAATGAGCCATTTAAATTAAAACGTCTGCAACATTCAAAGCACCGCCTGAGATGGATGATTCTGATGCTGTGTGACACACAAAATAGCTAAATCAATCTCAATTAATGAGGATTTTAAATTACAACCTGTCTAAAACATCTTAAACAGTGTCTGCAGCACACAATGTGGTTCCAAATTAATTTTAAATGATCACACACCTTCAACACCAAACAATCAAAACAAGTTTTCCCTCAAGCATGACTGCTCTATTCAGTATATATGGAGTATTTTAACATTAAATCTTTGTGTCAAACCTAATACCATTGTTATAAATCGACCATCACTGAAATAAGTATCCAGAAAAGTGTTGGAAAAACAGCACGGTGAAACCATAAATTCATGACTGGAATGCACGATATGTACCCTGAAGCCTCAGGGGGGAAAGACAAAGTTATCACATGTTTCGTCATTTGAATCAGGGCAGAGAAAAGAATGGAAAAATGAACAGGGCGAGTCTCTTTTCAATAGGAAGAAACCAAATAAGTCCTATTTTTGAAGGAATGCTATAAAGTTGTAACTTGATGTGCAGACCACAAAAGGTAGGTCACTCATTATAATGTGTTGACTTTTTTCTAGCGTTTCTTAAAGTTACGAAGTATCTCATATTTTCCTTTCTTTTTAATCTGTTTAATCTGATTTTTTTTTAAATGTCATAGAAAATTCTTGTTGCGTTTTTTTGAGTAATGATATTTATTTTAGTGCCCTATTAGCATCAAAAGCTATTTTCATGGCACATTTGAAGAAATAAAAGATAAATACATTTTTACATTACAATAAAAACTACATGTTTCATATTTATTTGATAATAATTTTTCATAAACTGTTTTTTAACATTTTTCCTGCTAAAACTGTTTTTTAATAAAAACATCTAATAAGTAAACTCTTTAAAAAAGTACTTTCTGGAAATGTCGCCTTGCATTAAAATCAGGACAGTCCATTAAAATATGCTTAATATTAATGGTTAATGATATTTCTAGGCAACTATAGGTCAGTGCGGTCAGATTAAATCTCACTATAATATTAAGTACATGTTATATGGAGGTAGTTTTGATGTCTGTGATCTGCATGTGTCTTTGATAATGTGTGGTCTGTGTAATGAGAGTTAAGAGCAAACCGACGAGGGAGGAAAGCTATTGATAGGCTATTTACTCGCTAAAACGGCTTTGGTCTGGCATGAACCGACTTGGTCATAAAGCACAGGCGGTGAACCTTCTGGCAGAGCTGGCTAACTCTCAAAACTCCCACAGTCAGCACTGCAGCTCCAGACTTCTATCTGCTGAGCCACTGCTTCAAGTTTGAACATATCTTCTAATGTAGCTGACACATTTTTTCTATGGTTTAGTTTATAGGTTATCTTTGAAAAACCTATGTCATTAGCTTCTCTGTGAAGGGTAGGCCTACATGCAGTGCTTTCTCAGAATTCATCAAAAAAAGAAGAAAAAAAGGTAGGCTCGAACACCCTTCACGTCAGGAGTATGCCTAATGCCTCAGGTCCAAAACAATTTTACTCTCTAAGTATGTGAATG
This sequence comes from Ctenopharyngodon idella, assembly GCF_019924925.1. Lineage (NCBI taxonomy): Eukaryota > Metazoa > Chordata > Actinopteri > Cypriniformes > Xenocyprididae > Ctenopharyngodon > Ctenopharyngodon idella. The sequence continues at coordinate 20,580,261 of NC_067235.1, read as the reverse complement.
CAGATAATTTTAGTTACATAAGCTCAGTTTTGTGCATCATTGGGTTCTAAATGTGTCCGACCTGAAATTCTTAACGCGACGCGATTACGCGTTGCATTCTCAACGCCAGAGGCAGCGTAGCCGATTTTATCGTAAAAAACATCCCCTTTAGGCTTAATCTTTATTCCAAACATAGTATTTTAATGTCAGAACGTAGATACTTTACGCAGGCATGCAAAAGCGTGTTCTAGTTGTAGGCTATAGGCTATTTAATGTGCGCTCTTGCGTTGCACCGTATTCAGAGCAGCGCCATGACAGGTATGAAAGCAAGGTTGTAAGGGGAATAGACTTACCGTGTTTTCAATGGCTCCTAGATCACTTACAATTTTCCACAGGTCATATTATCGGGAGTTTTTTGTCTACTGAAAATTCCTGGAAAGATATTTTTGCAGTTTCGTCAGCAGAAAGATCCCAAAAACATTAAATAACAGTACAACCCACTGAAGAGATATGTCATCCACAGCCTCGTTTATATTTCCGTTAAAAAAAAAATCAAAGACGGCACGCTGTGAATAATGTTACCTTCACGTGCTATCGGAAATTTCCCACTTCCCACTTCTGAAGTAGTGATTACGAGCGTGCCGCTTTGTTGTCGGAAAGAACAGAAGTCATGGAGGACACCAGTTTATTCTTGCTTATTTACTGGGAAAATCTTATCAAAGCCTACATTTTATTTAGCGTCCCATTCATTGACAACAATATATAGGATTGTTCACACCAAACAACAAAAAAAGATAACTATAACTGTAACTATACAGTTTTAATAATCGTTCGTTCTATGAGAATAGGGTATGCTAGTCCAAATCTATTGCCTAACATTAAAGGCACAAAGGAACAATATCTTTGGAATCACTTTCAGAATGATAAAATCATTGACAACCAATCAGAACAGACTTTGAAGAGGTCAAGATTTTAAAGTGGCAGAAACATAAATATATAATAAACAGAATTCTGTCAGGACCACTACCGTCAAATATGATTGATAATTGCATAGAGTTTGTATTGGCGGTATGGTTCTGTTCTGGGCAAGAATTCCCTGCCTTATCTTTATAGTTGTTGTTTTTGGTGAGAAAGAGCCTTTACCCATTTACTGAGTAGTCTAACCCCATAATGCATTATGACAAGCTCAGTGGGGGAAAAATTTTCATTTAAATAAATGAAAAGTATCAAAAATAGTTTAAAAGGATTAAAACAGACTATTTAAACTGTAAGTGCTACTGTAAGTACTGTATGATTATGCTTAGAGTATGCCATTGTTCATTTTGCAACAGTGAACTCAATTGTGAGTTAATTTTCCCATATTCTTGACATATGGAGCTTTATTTGTATGGCATGCAAATTGTTTCTACATAGGCTATAATGTGTGTTTCAAATCAGTCACTTATGAGGGTCAATGACCGTTAGGTTTTAGCCTTTGAAGACAGTTGCCTGCAGGCAACTCACTAGGTTTTGGAACAGAGCTTTTAAACGTCATGGATGAGTATATAATGAAAGTTAACATATTGCTCACATGTAGTAGAGAAAGGAGAGCTAGATTCTCCAATTATCTTCCAATTTAGTGAAATGGTCATGACCTTGCAAGCACCTGGTGTAATGTGTCCTCCAGCCTTTGAATCTTGGCAGAGCAAGCGTGCCAATGGTGGTTTTCTTGAACCATGTGAGCGCACAGCTGGCCAGAAGAGCAGATGCTGTCAGGCTGCAGTAGGTGTTTTTAATTAAACTGTTTTGTTAGTCACATGATTGCCATAAATTGACATCATTCTATAGGACTTAAAGGTTAACACATGCTGCTGCTGGTCTAAATCACGGGACTGGCCCGGTGGGCCAACAAATATGAACAGGCATCATCTTTCTTTATGGGCTGTGTGGTCTCTAAACAAGTTAGAAAGAAAGTTCTCCTTGTATCAGCCTCTCATCGCAGATCTGTGGGCTCATTTGTTGGGAGAAACATCAAAGGGAGCTTTAAAAATCTCAGCAGAAGCCTTTCACTGAGTTTGTTTAGTTCAGGAACATATTCATTAAGGACGTCGCCCCTTGCTGATGGTCCCATATGTCAAGCTGCAAAGCCGGTGGCACTGGGAGTGCACCGCGTTTATGCAAGGAGGAAATTGTGTGAGTATGTGACAGGAATGTGATGTCACAGGGAATGATGGAGTGCGCATGGAAATGCCAGTGGGGTGGACTGTGGATATGGAATCCTCATGTGAAGGGGCTTGTGGGCCTCTAAGCTCACTATTGCCAGGAACTCAGAATAGCTCACCAGGGAGAGATCCGATCTGTTATTCCACTTCAGTCACAACCGTTATGATTGAGGCTGCTGCTGAATGTGGTAAATGGATTGTTCCTGAGGAAAAAAATGATGATTTGGAGAGAGAGAGAGTTAGATAGAGAGAGAAAGAGAGAGAAAAGGACAGAATGTCCACCCTTCAATGTTCCTTTCCCAGAGGGGAATTGGAGCTCTGCATTCCTCACATTGCAGTCCGCTGACAAACAATCCCAACTTTATCCCCAGCACGCGGGGCAGCTGAATGGCTGCAGTGTTTAGGCCGCAGGCCTCTAGAGTTTTTTTGCAGGGGGGGAGGAGGGAGGGCGATGCCGGCCAGACCAAATCCTACTGCCCAACCGCACTTCCTTGCTCCCAAACCAAACACAGGCCTAGCTTAGGTGCTACTGTAGGCCTGACTGGACACTGTGCAGTGCTGGCAGAGGATGGGCCGCTAGGAGCCAAAGGCAAATGCTCTCTCATTCTGCTTGCCTAGCCAGTCCTTATGAATTGGAACAACAAAATTGCAGGGTGTAACACTTCTAAATATAGCTAGGGGTGAATCGTAAGGAATTTAATGATTATGTTTCTGATAATTCATTAACGGTTCCATCAACAATTTCAAGAAATTTCTTAGTTTCAAATTTATTTTAAAGGGTTAGTTCACCCAAAAATTAAAACTCTGTCATTAATTACTCACCCTCATGTCGCTCCAAACTCGTAAGACCTTCGTTCATGTTCGGAACACAAATTAAGATATTTTTGATGAAATCTGTGAGCTATCTGGCCTCTGATAGACTGCAACACAACTAGGCCCAGAAAGGTAGTAAAGACATAGTTAAAATAGTCCATGTGCCTACAGTGGTTTAACCTTAATGTTATGAAGTGACGAGAATACTTTTTGTGCGCAAAAAACAAACAAAAATAATGACTTTAATCAACAGTTTCTTCTCTTCCATGTCATTCTCCTATGCAGTTGATGTAGTAGACACATTGCAGTGCTTCCGGGTTCTACGTCAGAACGCCGACTCAGTATCGGCCAACACTGTTTACGTGAGCACCATGATGCATGTGTATGATGCTGACGCAGGAGCCGGCCAATAATGAGCCGGCGTTCTGACGTAGAACCCAGAAGCACTTCACTGAGTCTGCAATGTAAACAGCATAGGAGACTGACAGGGAAGAGAAGAAACTGTTGAATAAAGTTTGTTTGTTGCTCACAAAATGTATTGTCGTCGCTTCCTAACGTTAAGGTTGAACCACTGTAGTCATATGGACTGTTTTAAAGATGTCTTTACTACCTTTCTGAGCCTTGAAAGTTGTAGTTGTGTTGCAGTCTATCAGAGGGCAGATAGCTCACAGATTTCATCAAAAATATCTTAATTTGTGTTGCGAAGATGAACGAATGTCTTACTAGTTTGGAGCAGCATGAGGGTGAGTAATTAATGACAGAATTTTAATTTTTGGGTGAACTAACCCTTTAATGTATAAAAACAAAGAACAAAAAATGTATTAACATATTTCATTAGTTTTTTTCTAAAATACCACTGACTCTTTAACTACACATTGTCATATGAAGAACCACTCAGTAACTGCACCGATTTAGGTTTCTAAATCCTGGCACATAACACAATATCAGTTCATGGTTTACTATTGTTCACATGATGAAATGAATGTCTTGTGGTTCAGTAAGTGACTCAGATAACTGAGAAAATAAGCTCTAAGTGTTTGTGGAAAAGAACTAGTTCATAAGAGTCTTTTGTTCAGGAAACAGATTTCACTGCTTGTGCTCTATGCATTTGATTCAGTAAAAAGAACCAGCTCATAATAATCATTAGCTTGGGAATCAAGACTTAGGACTTCACTGCTGTGTTACTGAATCACTAAAAATGCCTTCTCATTAGCTTGGGAATCTCTGGTCACGCTGTATGTTATTATTTCTCTAAAAAGAACAGCCCGGTAAGAGTCATTAAAAGAGCCAGCTCGTGTAATTAGCTTGGCAATCTGACTTTGCCAGTCACACTGTGTTTCCTGCTGAACACTTTCACACAATTTTTAGTCTGGTCCTGTCCTGCATCGGATGAAAAATGCATGTGCAAGAACTGTTATCGAAACCAAACATCATGAAAATCATTAAAATCCAGTATTTTTTAATAGAACGGGTGAATAAACCTAAATATAGCAGTATAAATATGGCTGTTTTTAATTCAGGAATACAGGAAGCTCCTAGCATTTTTTCGGTGTTTACTGATTTGCATGAATACACATTTTGTGTGAATGAGCCCCTGTTTAATAGCTACATGGTATTCAACCAGGCAACAAGACCAGTTTTGGGGAATTTGGCAGGACCCTTCATAAAAGTTAGAAGTTATTTGCTGTCTAACCTAACATCCTGAGAAACAGAGCTTAAAATAAACGGGACACATCCATCCCAGCTGTTTAGGATAGACTCCTTCTGAAAGAGCTCACTGTCGTGTCAGGTGCTGTCAAATATGAAAGCTGGTCTGAGAACAGTTTGGCATTTCTATCCTTCAGATGAGACTGTTACTGTGTATGAGGATAGATAATATAAAGGTGCAGCAGGTTTGGCAAAGCAAAGCCCTGCTGATCCCTACAGACAGAGTATACACTAAAGCCGATGACGCTTTGAGGAAACAGTGAGCTGTCTGAGGCTGTCCATATTTACAGTATGAGAAAGTCACTCTTTCCACCCCCTTGCTTCTCAAGGCCAGATGAAAGCTGCGGGTTGTTCTGCCCAGGGCCAGATGTTCTCAGGTGGGGCGATTGGCTCGAGAGATGCTCCGTTGGTTGTCGTCTCGCCCCACACGTGGTTCTCATGTGAAGTCTGCAGGAGGAATTAGGCTCGGATGTTATCGCAAGCTGGAGATTGAGCCAAGTGCTGCGGCCTGTGGTGTGCTGAGGGGGATGCAAGGCTGTCTGTGGGGCTATGATCTCAGACATCCTCTGTTCCCAGCACGGGGAGCGGAGATCATGGGCAAGGTCACAGAGCATCCCACTGTCTGTGCAACAGTGTCCCATTGTCTCAAGTTTCTTTTGCTGTCTTCAAGCGAAAGACTTTATAAAACTTCTGGAGGGGAATGTTTTTACCCTCCCTGAGAAACAAAATAAACACGACCTCGGGAACGAACTCAGAAACTCGCCTTCTATAAATAACAGCGCTGTAGGCCCACATTAAATTGTTTCAAAGCACACATAATTCAACAACATCCACCCTTTTCACAGTAAAACCGTTTTACGGGAACGCTGGAACTCTGAGGCTTACGTGCAAAGCTTTGAGTCAAAATAAATGTCATTTAGAGGGAATCAAAAATAGAAAATCATTTATCGTTTTACTCGTGGGCACATTTTCTTTTATTTTTATTGTGTTCCTTTGCTTTTAGTTTTATGCTTTGTTTTGAGAATATGTTGGCATCTACTGTTCATTTTTTCCTGTGGTTCCTTGGCAGATATTTGCCTGCTCATATTTGTTCTTTTTTAAGTTACTTACAGTATATTTTCTTTTAATTACTTTATATTTTGTCTTAAAAGCATTTTTATACTGTATAACTGTTACTCATTTTCTAAATTGTGTGTATTCTAGTTTTTTATTGAATTTGAAATTGTGTGTGTTTGTGTAGTTTTAGGTTTAAACTTATTTAAGTTTATATTGCCTTTTACCTTGTATTTTGTGGGTTTCAAAAATTCAGACCAATTTTAAAAATCTCATGCACTTTTGACAATAATTTGACCAAAAATATCAATCAGCAACTCAATTTTTTTCACATTATTTTTAAATGTAGATCCAGGTCCATTTCTCACTGTAGGTCTTATTTTGACTCAGCCGTGCAGTGGACTGTCTGCACATCCATGGTATGTTCACAGCTTACGTTAGAGTAGATTCAGGGTGTTTTCGGCTCATTTGTATAGCTGGGTGACCGTGAGGACATTCACAGGAAAGTAATTATAGTGCAACATCACTCATCAGAGGCAAAGCCCCAGTAAGTGGGGTGTGATTTGGATTTGGCTTCAGAGGAACTCTGTGGAGATCCCATTTCCTTGATTCTTAGAAGCTGCTGCTGGGAACTAGTGTTCTTAGTCCTTGATCAAGGCTGAAAAAATATACAGGCACCCTAATGGCATCAGTCTCTTTCCTGAAGTTCCACTGGTTTCTGTGAAAGTTTCCTTTGTTATGTATCAACTGTCTGTGACTTTGTGGTATTGATTTACAGAAGAAGCCGCTATCAAACACTTTTTCAGTTGTATTTATTCTTGGGTTTTAGTCCAAGTATCCATAGATCAATGCATCAGAATTCCTGTTGTTTACTTAAGAAGATAATTACAGATTTCATTTAAACCTTAAAGGGTTAGTTCACCCAAAAATGAAAATAATGTCATTTATTACTCACCTTCATGCTGTTCCACACCCGTAAGACCTTCATTCATCTTCGGAACACAAATTAAGATATTTTTGTTGAAATCCGATGAAGCTTCGAAGCGTTATGAATCAGCGTGTCAAACCAGCGTGTCGAATCAGCGGTTCGGAGCGCCAAAGTCACGTGATTTCAGTAGTTTGGCAGTTTGACACGCGATCCGAATCATGATTCGACACGCTGATTCATAATGCTCCGAAGCTTCCTGAAGCAGTATTTTGAAATCGGCCATCACTATATAAGTCGTTATTTTTGGGTTTTTTTGGCGCACCAAAAATATTCTTATCGCTTTATAATATTAATATTGAACCACTGTACTCACATGAACTGATTTAAATATGTTTTTAGTACATTAATGGATCTGGAGAGAGGAAATGTCATTGCTGGCTATGCAGGCCTCACTGAGCCATCGGATTTCAACAAAAATATCTTAATTTATGTTCCGAAGATGAACGAAGGTCTTACGGGTGTGGAACGGCATGAGGGTGAGTAATAAATGACATTATTTTCATTTTTGGGTGAACTAACCCTTTAAGGCCAATTCACACCGCACAGACAAACACCATCAAACACGTTTGTTGGGTTTTGTTGGATCAGTGTGTTACCCCTGTCGGCGTCTATTGGCGTTGGTTGGAGTTTGGTGTCTGGGGCATGATGTTAACATGTTTTTGATGTTTATTCACTACCGTAGGTGTTTTTGTATGGTTTTGTTGTTGCATTATTGTGTTTTCTCCCCTTTACTTTGTTTTATTTGGAAAGTCACTTTGCTTTTATTTATATTTTGTTTGGCTGATATTTTGTTTGGCTAAAAGATGAGCCAAATTCCCAAGGTCACTATTGAGGAATACTTCCATCACGAGGTATGTGATGGCAACTTTTGTGCAGTCTATCTCAAATACTAGGGCTGATTTAACACCATCACACATATGAATCTTGTAAACCTTATTTTTAATGGATTCCCAGGATGGAAGGTAGAGAAAAACAAATGTAGATTTTAACCTTATGTTCATCTAAATCCCAGTGTTTAATAGGTAAAGAGGTAATCTGTTACATTTGACAAAATGGACTTCTTATTTTGGCTTCTTAAATAAACAGTTCACCCAAAAATGAAAATTATGTGGCAGTTTACTCACTCTTATCTTCCGATATTTCGAAGAATGTTGTTGTCTAAATAATGCTGGACCACATTGACTTTCATTGTATGGACAGAAATATCGTTTTTGTGTTCCACAGAAGACAGAAAGTCATACAAGTTTGGCACAACATGATGGTGAGTAAATTATTGCAGATTTTTCATTTTTGAGTTAACTATTCATTTAAACCAAAAAAGAACTTCAGGTTTTGTCAAATTTACTAGCTTATAAATTACATTGAAGCTTACCAACAGCTACAAATCTGTTATATTTGATTTAATGGGGTATTTTTAATTAACTTCATTTTAACCATAAAGCTTTTTTGAGTGTTGTCCGTATTGTACATCAAGTTGTGGCTGAAATAAGTTGATATATTTCCTATTGGAAATAAAATTTCGTACTCAGTCACTGCTGTGTCAGCCTGCATCATCCACACTAGCTTTACTGTGACATCATGTCCACCCACAATTCCCTTGTTGACTTGAACTTCCTATGTCTATGCTCAGATCCTGTGTAAAACACACAAAAGCTCTATGTGTGGAAGAAACTAGAGAAAACCAGGGAGAATTGGTGACTGACATGTGTAGGTGGGTGGGGTAGATATTTTAGGATAACTTTGAGGTAAATAGTTCCTCCCTTTGAAACCGTATCTTGCACACTGATGCTTCCTGTCACATAAAAGCTTGAAATGCATAATTTAAGTATTTAGTTGAAAGTTTAAATTATTAAAAATAGAGTTTATTCATTTTATACTTTTGCCAAAATGCACAGGCTTAATATGGCAGTTGTTATCATGCATTATCAGAGCCAGAATTATTTCCTCCAAAATAATTTCCTGTGTAACCAAAAGTGAAGTGGCCCCTTCTGTAGCACAAGGTCAATCACAAGGGTGGTCAGCTCAAGACCTTCCCTGCCTGTGATGAGAAAAACAGGTTTTCTTTATTAAAAAAAAAAAGTCTCAGCTTTCAATAGGGGGCTACTGCTGGAACAAAAGCTCTGTTGTTTACAGGTACTCTCTGGTGGTCTACTCTTTCACAAAAATACATACCAGTTAGCAATATAAGTCAATTAAAATAATTAAATAAATTAAGTAAAACATGATCATTTGTGTGATAACAGCATCCCACCTACAGTGTTTCAATACCTGTGAGATTTTCAAGCATAATGTTGACACTCTAGAGATGGGTTGCATTACCTTCATCTGAAGTCAAACTTCAGGGTATTGCCATGATTTATGTGCAGACATTAAATCTCTCACTAAGCTTAGACAGCTGTGGAGTAGCAGCAGTCCTATTGAGAATGAACTGTCAGTATTTATTACCGCAAAGGACATTTATATTTTATTTTATATAAATAAAATTATATTTTAGTATTTTATTTTTTATATCTTTAAAGTAAATTATTAATGTATATTTTATATATTTAATATTTATAATATATATGTATTTTATATTTTGTATTTTTTTATATTTTATATATTACATTTATATTATATATATTACATACAAATATTGTATTTATTTGATTTTATTTGTTATAAAAGCTGTTACATTTTTAAAGAAAAGTAGATGATGATGATTATATGATTTCAGTGAGTTTGTTTATTTATTTGTTTGTTTTTAGCTAAATGGGTTTTTGCCTTCTGTCCTTACAAATTTGTCCATACACTCATTTCTAGCAGTTGTGCAGTCTGATCAAAATTAGCATATACCCACACTTAAAATGTGATCTTATCATGTTGTTTATCCTGTTTAAAAGTGATTTCAGTTGGAGGAGGTGCGCTAAACTATTCAGACCTGATTAAAAGATTTTCACTTACCATCCTTTAAATTATGTCTTTGACCCAGTCATATCTTAATTACAGCATTAAACTTCACTGCTTTTCCTCCTGGGCTGCTGAATTAAATTTATGCTTTGTTGAAGAGTTCAGTTTGTCTGTTGGAATATTTACTCTGGCTGATGCTGGGATTTTCCATGCCTCAGGCTGGATGTAGCAGAACGAATGAGAGAAGCAGAAACGGCTACTGTAGATTTGTTGTCACCGTGAGCCAAACCTGAAAGAGCTTAGACAGCTCTTCTGCTATCTGAAAAATGGCTTCACAACACACACATGTGACACATACATTTACACGGTGGTAATTTCACTTCAGTAATAGCAGTGGCCTAATGCCAAAAAAGCATTGAGTGAAAACACTGAGTAGACACATTACATATGCAAGTGCAAAATGAAAGTGGTGCATTTGAATGTGATCTTCATGTGCACACTCGCATTTTGGATTGAGGCATTACAAACGGATGGATGCATGAAGAGACAGACTTCCAGCAAACAATGGGTTTGTTTGAATTGTGTACCACTATACTACTATTTTATGCAGTTTGTATACTAACCATAGTATTTACATTTTCTGTATGAATAGTTAATTCTGTTCATCTGTTTAAAAAAAATGATATGCTGATCAATTAATTACATCTATCAATATATGTAAATGAACATAAATGTGCAGACCAAAATTTGCAATATACAACAGAACTTCACTACTCTGAACACTGTATCCCACAATGCAATTTGCTTGAGCTTCCATTCTTATTGGAGCAAATGAATTAGAAAGAAAATCAGTTGCAATTTTTAATCTCCTTCTTTACTCATTAATTATTTATATAGCGCTTTATATAGTATCATTTCAAAGCAGCTTTACAGTGATGCAAACAGAATTCAATTCTGCTGTAAAGCAGCTCTAAAAAGAATAGTAAACAGTCATTATTCAGTTGAAATCGTTCCATGTTGATTCAATAACTTTGTAATATATTTATTTATTATTAATAATAATATTTTAATATTTCAAAAAATAAGATGAGATAATTAGACTGGCTGAAATAATAACAATGAGTTAATGAGATAACAATATACAATATTATTAGCATATTTTACTTTATGTAGTACACTGCTGTTTAAAGGCACAATATGTAAATTTTCGCCGCTAGAGGTCGCTTATTCAAAACAAAGGCGTAGCTTGATGACGCCTTGATTTCGCGGAATCATGGGATGTTTTGTCTTAATGTCTACAGCCGGTGGAAAAGTATCGGGATGGGACTCGGGCAGAAATCATGTTCATGGATGAAATTATTAACGTTACTGTAGTATGAAGCCGAATGGCCGAATGCTGTGCGAGCAAAAACGAGACCGCTGGAGCGATTGCTAATGAGAGACAAGCACGACACATGTCTTGTGAGCAGCGGAACTTTTATTATGCCGCAGTCGCCGCTTCTTCCAGTCAAGTGTATGTGGGGTAAAGCAGAGCTGTTTTATCATATTAGATACATTTGTGTGTTGAAAGTTGTTATGCTACTCTGCGTTCGCTCAGTGGCTACTATGAGACACTTGTTGCACAATGCAGTAAGCTTGATCGATATTATGGCGCTTTTCCACTGCGTGGTACTACTAAGCTCGGCTCGGTATGGGCACGGGTCGGCTCGCTTTACTTTCGGTTTGGTTTTCCATTGCAGTTTACTACCGCTTCAAAGTGGGTGGGATTATAGACTGATCATATAGTTGCACCTCGTCTACTGACCACAATACAGCCATTTCTTTTTTCAAGTTGTGTGTGACGGTCATTTAAAGCAAGTCGTGGCAGATCACATACTGCCGTGGCTCTTACTGACTATTTAAATCTAGCGGGTTTGGTGTCTCGTGTTTCAAATCCAATGATGCTCGTAGTGACAATTCTCTCTGATCAATCAGTGGTCTGCAGTGTTTACACACATTTTATATATTTAGTATCGGTATGGCACGCTTGGAACCTCCACCGAGGTAGACCAATTTAAGCGACCCGTACCGTTCCGTACTGAGCCCTCCCATGCAGTGGAAAAGCGCCAAAAAGTGAGCCAAAGTGAGTCGTACCAAACCATACCATGCAGTGGAAAAGTGCCATTAGTCATGGTAAAACATGGTACTCGCTGTAAATCAAGAAAAGAGATTTGAACAATAAGACTTACTGTGTTGAGCTATATAACATGATTAGTTTTCTGTCGATGAATGTATCCAAACAGTTGCTCACCTGTCTAATAAAACACATAATATATTAAAGCGTCTTTGGTGTTTCCATGGTTTCTACAAAATAAAAACCGAGGGTAATGCAGGTATGACGTCATTGATAGGCGACGCACAGACACGGTTCGTGTCCTAGTTAAAATTGCTTATTTCTCTAGATTTAAACATTCTTGGAAACATTTGGGATAATGTAAGTATACAAGTCAACAAAATATATAACATTTTTCTAGTGTTTTTTGAATATTTGAACCCAAATATCTTACATATTGTGCCTTTAAAATGTTTATTGTTGCATGATTCGCATTTCAAATGTACTGTTTCACATTAAATGTAGGCAGTACCTATACTGTGCAGCTTGTACTCCATTCCCAACAAAGCCAATTAGATAAAGAGTAAGTTTCAGTCTTTGCAGCTGTATGATTGTTGTAGAGAACGGTTAAGCTATCACAAGATAATGAGACAGCTTGCTGTTATCCAAGAGACTCAAAAGTGATGATGCAACACTGCACCCTGGATTCCTCTGTCTGAGAGCTCAAAGTGGGATTTGATCGGATCAGATATGTCTTCCTCTCCTCTGCCTGTTTCTTTCTAATCACCCTCTGTTATATCCTTACTTCCGCCTGTTTTCTTGGTGACTGACTCCATACTTTGCTCCTAGTAATTGCTTGTTGTCAAGCATTTAGGTCAAACGCTTCCTTTTTCTGTTCCTAACTGGTGAAAAAAGAACGTCATGAGTCTTCCTTGTTTTTCTTCTTACTTCTCTATAAGCAAGACACTAGTCACATATTAAAAGTATCACACATTCTCATTTTGAACTTGCACAAGAAAACACTGAAAAATCACATATGAATTCAATGTCTATACAACTGTTGGTTTAATTAATGACCATCTAAAATACTTTAATTTATGTTTCTACTGTAAGACAGTTCCCGCCATTGTAATCAGACCACAAAACCGTGTTTAACTGCTCCCCTAGAGTCAAGCTTCCAGACATACTGCTGCCTTTAATAAAATCCACTTTATACATTAGCCCACTGATTCTAACTTTAGATCTGGAAGGTCCATTGAGAGGATGTTTGTCTTCCAACTGTGAACTAATTCACCAGATACAGCTATTACAATGGCCAACTTATGAGTCATTAATTGAATCATGTGTAATGTTGCTTAAAAAAAAAAAAGACCACTAAACCTCAACCTTATGAATAATTCTTTGTTTTTAAGGAAAAACAAACAGAGGTTGTTTGCTAATGTAACTATGACTATGAATGTAGAAACCTATATCACAAAACATTCTTACTGTCAGATAATCAAGCTGAAAAATGGAGTAAGCTATTAACAACATATTATTTTCCTTCTTTTTCCTCATAGGAAGGACTGACTGCACCAAAGAGTTTTCAGCTTCTGTGCTTAGTGGCCTCTTCCTCCACTTGGGCTGATTTGGAAAACACCCTCAGCAAATTGACCATGGAGGTGAGTCACAGGACCTCGTCTTTTACAAACCCTGACCTTCTGGGCCGCTTAAGGCAATGTGCTAGTCCCAACGGACTACGTCTCCTCTGGTCTACGGATGTGTTTAGAAAGTTGCCCTGCCAACAGCCTCTTGCATTACATCAGCTACCTCGGGCCTCTCTCTAGTGACATCACCCCTTACCCCCGTTTTACGGCTCTTTCCTTCTGACCTGAGATCGACCTTAAAGCCATTGTGGAGATTTTCCATCCAGGTTTTGGAGAGGAGACCCCTGCTTCCGCTAGGCTGCAAGAATCATGTGGTATCTATAAATCCTGTGCAAACGTGAAAGAACAGTTGAAATATGTTTGGATGGATCCCAGTCATCATTTATACTTTACAACACTTTTTCCTTTTCATTTTGTTACTATCAAATGTTAGAGACAGTCAAATAATGAGAGTTAATTTCAGGCTTTAAGGGGGTAAAGAATAATTTGTGATGAGAGGTGCCATTTTGCTTCAACACATTTTGCTACTCTCTGTTTTTGCACTTTTTAAGGAGGTAACAACTCCTGTAAGCTTCTAAGAGTTGTTTATGACAAGTCTTTGCCAAGCACCATGGAACCTCCAAAACTCTCTTATCCAAGCGTCCAGGTATGAAGTGATGTCATAAAGGAAAAATGACACAAGATCCTACTTTGCTCATGGCTCAGTCTGTTGTGATTGGTCTACCGCTTACAGTGTGTGTCGGAAACAAAATGCCTATTACCATATCTGAATTTCAGCTCCGGAGGCTTCCTCAGCATTTAATACACAGTAATAAGAAAGATGCCGTTGGTTTTTCCATATCAGTTCAAGCATGAGTCTACAACCTTTTGAAGTGCATGCAAAGTAGATTTGCAGTGCAGAAAACAACGTCTTCTCAACATGTCGACAACACAAACTAAACTCTTAGAGGCCTCAGCTACAACAATGTTTGAGGTCGGGTCAAAGTACATTCGCTGGCAGCCAATGAAGACCACAGGCTGGCATTATGCAAATGTGTTACATTGCTATGTAGGTTTGTAACAGGAAGTGAGACTGAAATTGCTGATGACTTGTTTCAGCAGTTCTGAATCAATTCTTTCTTATAGGAGATAATAACTTTATTTGTCGTGCACTTTGATCTTTACAACTTTGCAAACCTTTTACCTTCACAAACAGCTATATTACACTTTGCATGAAAGGTAATATTTGAAAAACTTTAAAAATACAAATTTATAAAATATGCCACAAAAAGAATTTAATTTTTTTAATTTTAGAAATCTTTTGTAACTATGTAAAAGTCTTTACTGTCACTTTTAAGCAATTTAATGCATATTTGCTGAATAAAAATATTAATTTCTTTTGGAGTTACCTTAATGAGCTGGTTATGTATTTAACCAAAAATGCGGTGTAGGGGAGGATGTGTCTCATAAGAACAGATGAGTGTGTTCACAGGGTTATAAACACTGAGAGGAGTTGAAGTGAGCTAATCAGATTATAACAATGAGCTAAGTATGTCTGTGGATGATCACTGTGTTTTCACAGGACACGTCTAGTCTTGAGGTGTTGCCTTGATACAAGTGCACTTTTTTAATGGTTGGCTTCAGTGGTCGAAACCAACACATATTTTAAAGACTAAAGCACTGGTTCTCCTAGTGGTTAATTCAATACTAATCCTATACAGATAACTTCAACACATGCAGTAGGGGTCCACATTTATCCTCCATCCTCAAAATATGCTGGCATCAGCCCAAAGAAAGCCAAAAAGCTTTTAAATTTTCTCTTGCAGCAGCAAAGAGCTAATGCAACTAATGAAAAGCTGAGCCAGCAGATTTGTGTGAACGACAGAGAGACATCTACAGACTGCAGTATTGGTTGTTTATCAACAAAGTCTGATAAACTCTGCTGATCTCTATGAACTAGACCTGATAAGAATATCCAAAATTGGATTTGTAGTTTGGCAAAAACAAACTGGAACTGTTGCATCAACTGTTGACGTGCATATGTCAATTATCATCTGTATTGCCCTACAAAGGCAAAATGTAGTAACTACACATTTTGTCTAAATTACATTGCAACCAAGACTGAGTATGTGACCTGCCCTATGACCCACAGATTTGGCTCCATTATACTCGAATTTAAAAAAAACTGTGAAAATAACTGTATAAATCAATATAAAATCAATCAAAATTCATTCAAACACCTCATGCTCACCAAGATTATAAGAGATCCTTGATTATGATTTCACTTTTTATCTTTAGTTAGTGTGTAATGTTGCTGTTAAACAACATCTGCAAAGTTATGATGCTCAAAGTTCAATGCAAAGGATGATATTTTCTTTTACAGAAATCGCTTTTTAAGGACTACAACAAACGGCTGGTAGGAACTACAACAAGCTTCTTCCCGGGTTGGTGACATCACAAACCCCAAAATTTACATAAACCCTGCCCCCAGAACCATACAACAAAGGGGGTGAGGCCATATTGGGCTGCTGGATGTACAAACGAACATAAGAGTCTGCATATGAGTCACTGAGGACACCATGGTTGAATTTCAATTGTAAAGGAAATGTGCCGAAGAATGTCAGTAAAGTAACGAGGATCAGTTAAACGCTGGATTTGCACAAAAGATTAACATGACGGTACATGCTAGTCGATGAGTTAAATCAACTACATACATTTATCCACTAACCATTTAGAAACGTCCAGTTGTATTCTAAAAGTTCTAACTTCTTCCTCCTGAGTCTCTCCATCAGCGTCCGATTCCGGTTTGAACACCACTACTGCCAATTGTCATTTTGGCTGCGTGAGATTCTCCAGCTTTGTTGTTGAGTATCTGTCTGAAGCGCGAGCTGTTAAAGCTCCGCCCTCTTTTGGAAAGGGGGCCAGCAGCTCATTTGCATTTAAAGGGACACACACAAAAACGCCCTGTTTTTGCTCACACCCAAATAGGGGTAAATTTGACAAGCTATAATAAATGATCTGTGGGGTATTTTCAGCTGAAACTTCACAGACACATTCTGGGGGCACAAGAGACTTATATTACATCTTGTGAAAAGGGGCATAATAGGTCTCCTTTAAAAACTGTAATGTTTTGAAATAGTATTACAATTTAAAAGTATCTGTTTCTTTTGAAAAATATTTTCAAATGTCATTTATTCCTGTGATGGCAAAGCTGAATTTTCAGCAGCCATCTTTGGTGTCACATGATCCTTCAGAAATCATTCTAAAAGTCCGAATTGGTGCTCAAGTAACATTTCTTATTATTATCTATGTTGTGATACTTTTTTTTTCAAGATTCTTTGTAGCATGTATTTGGAATATAAATCTTTTGTAACATTACAAATGTCTTTACTGTCACTTTTGATCAATTTAATGCATCCTTGCTGAAGAAAAAAAATGTAGTTCTTAAAAAAAAATGACCATAAACTTTTGAACAGTAGTGTTTATCAAAAATAAAATAAATAAAGTATATCTCCAGAAAATGTAACATTTAAAACACACCAATATATGTTTTTTTTTTCTTCAATGCCAGTTTAAAAGATTTCACCTCATTGCAACTCTTAAGCTGATTAATACGCTTAAAGCTGATTAAGAAATAAGTGAAACTGGGCTTGTAGGTGGTAAAAACTGCTCTGAATTTGGCAGCAGGAAAAGTGTAGGCTAAGTAAGGGGATGTGGATGTTCTCACAAAAGGATTAATGGCAGATAGGAAGGGAAATGAGAGTAAGAGGGGATTTACACACTAACACACTTCTGCCTTTAACTATCTCGTTATGGAGTTCAGCGTCTGTGGTATCACAAAGGCACGTCTTGTCAATTGCAGGAATTTGAGCGTGATACCAAGTTCCTTTTTTGAAGCAATGATGTCTGTGACCACTTAGCATGAGTGAGTTTATTAAAAGGCTGTAATTGCATAGACACATGTAGCAAGGAAACACTGAATAGTGTCTGGAATTTTGGGTCATTGTTTAACACGGTTTGCAGCATCTGAGCTACATCAGACTAATTATGTTGAATGAAACACTCTTAATATCCGTCTTTTCTCAGGGTTGTAATGACAAACACACCTTTGTGGTTTTGGCCAGGCATACTGTATACAAAGCACTAGTTCTGCTCCTGCCGTGCGAGCGCCTCAAATCCTCAGCAAATATCAGTTCCTTCAAAACTGTTTCCACACAAACATGCTAGGAACTATCCAACTTAAAAAAAAAAAAAAAGTTCTTTGCTGAGATTTTATAAATACACCCTTAACCAAAGGCTGGTGTGCATGCCGTGGCAATCCAGCCTAGCATCTTTGTGTTTTATTACAGGGGCTCTCTGCGCCTAAAAAAACTGAAGCACGGTGAAATCATTCATTTTCTGGTCTGATGTCATCTCAGACTCTCCATAATTGCCGGAGTCCGGCGTCTTGTGTCTATAATTGGTAGAGACACCGCAAACTCTCTGAGAAGACACTGTAGGTGGGTACTGGTGGATTCATTATTTTGTCATAAAATTGAAGCGGGAGGTCATCAAAAGGAAAACCATTTTTCAAGTCTCTTCTTTTTTTCTTGTTCTTTTTTCTTTGTGGTTTGAAAACCGGGCCTTCCAGGCAAATTCTACTTGTCTGTCTGTTGCAGTTGAGAACTGGTTGCCTTTGCTGACTGATGTGGGGTGCTTGAAAAGGGTAATGATAGATCTGTTTCCCAGAAATCTGCTGTAATTCAGCACATTTTAAACGTATGTTGATAATTTTATATAATTTATGCAACCATAGAAGCCATAGAGGTTATTTAGGGTAAAGACATCGGAAGAAGGACACACTTGCAATAAAGGTAACTAAGAGGAAGTGATGAATATTTGTATGTACAAGGCCATGAAATGTTGCTGGTGTTATGGTGAAGGTGCATTTTGTGCAGATTTTTGGTGGGAAAAATGCCACAACATATTCGCTGTGTCATTTTAGGACAGATGTCATCTGAGGTCATCCCAACATGGAATCGCATTGAGCTTTATTTTAGCTTCTCAAACATGCTCTACACATTTGAATGAATAACAATAAGACATCCAGGCCCCACACCACAATGTTCCTACAGAGTGAGTGTGATGAAAAGTGTAGGAGGGTTTATGAAAATCCAGTATCACCCTCCCACAAGCTGCAAAATAAAGCCAAATAGTGCCTACATTTTAAACGAGTAGGCTATTCCAGGTTGTAAAAAGCTTAAGTGTCTATGAAAATACTCTATATTACCGCAAGAAATATAAACTGTTAATTCATCAAAAGAAGATGTTGACTGACAATCTTTCCATTTTTCTTTAACAGATTCAGTGAAAGGTTACCAACACTGTCAGTCCCTAACATTCTGTCAGTCTCCCCTTTTGTGTTCCAAAGAAGAAAGAAAGTCATGGGACAACATGAGTATGAGTAAATGATATTAATTTCTGAGTGAACTATTTGAATAGGCTATTGCAGTTCATTGCACGGCTCTTCCACAGCAGATGCAACCGTCAAAAGACATTAATATATGACACAGTGCTGCCATCTGCTGCTTAACTGATTTAAAACCTGTCGAGTTTTATTGTGTAGTGAAGTCCATTGAACCAAATGCCTCAAAACTTGCTTCTTATTTGCCACACACGGTCTAGCTAATCAATAAACACTTAAATAACATTCAAGAAACATTTAAATGACAGACTAACGATGTAAACGTCGTTCATAAAGCGTTACCAGAATTTGGCTCTCAATCGGAAAAACTGATTCAAAAACAGGCATAAAATACAATAGACCCAAGTAACAAAATTCATAGTATGTCCCTCCTAAAACCACTCCTAAAAAAAATCACAGAACTTTTATCGCTCCCTGGTAACATCTATATTTAGGAATTGTAATAAATCCAGAAGTCTTGATTGACAACTGCGACTGTCCCGAAGGCCCCGCCCCCCCGTCTCAACTGACCGTGCAGGAGCAACTTATGCGTGGGAACAAAACTTCGTACATTTCGCTGAATTAATAAGATTTATATGACATAACGTATCATAAACACATCTCATTTTCACTCACTGCATATTAATGCGCACACAATGACGCGAGAGGAGGACCTGTTGCGGATTGCTAAAAAACTAGACAAGATGGTGTCTAGAAATAACATGGTGAGATCCTAATTTTGACGCAACGCTTCACGCTGTTTGTTTGTGCGATCTCTGCGCATGCTGCTTATGAATAACTAATTTAAACTTGTTTGCATGTGTGTTTGCGCCGTTTTAATTCTGCTTCATTAAGGTACAGGCGTGCACACGCGTTGTTTAATGTTGTTGCAAGTGAAAGAGACGGTAATGTGTAATAGGACTACAGACGCATATGTGACAACAGGTGCTGGTTGAGGATTGCGCAGATTTAACGTTACTTTAGATTTATTCAGGGCAGCGACAAGAACGAGGACAAAAGTGCGTCATTATAGACAGTTTGGTTGACATGTATGCACGTTTTTGTTAATATTTAACAGCCTGTATGCATTGATTCCTCGTAGTAAATTGCACAAGGTCGAGAAGGCGGTGAGTGTATGTATTGTTTTGGCCGACTCAAATAGTTTCACGCGCATGGGCACAGAATTTAAAGGGATAGTTCACCCAAAAATGAAAATGAAACTTATGCCATGATTTACTCACCCTCTTGTTGTTTCAGACCAGTATGGCTTTCTTTCATTTGTGAAACACAAAAGTTTCAGTTTTGTTTTTGTGAAAGTGTTGTAGGCCAAATGTTTGAAATTTGGCACTAGTGATGTGTTATTACAATACAACAATAAGTAAAATACAGGAAAATATTAAGAAAAATCATAACACTTAACAGTAAATAATTGTCAAAATACCATCTCCCTGTCTGCTTAGGACGGAGCTCTAGATCTTCTGAGAGAATTGAAAAATTTCAACATGACACTGAAGCTTCTTCAGGTATGTCTGCTGGATCAATTGTATTGACATACTTTATTGATCCCTGTAGGGAAATATAGCTGCAAATCAAAGGTATCACAAAGAGCCATATATACACACACACACAATGCAACAGTGCAAATCAAAATATCCATGTTAGAGTAATATGGAGATTTTTATAATTAGCTACATTTGAAATGTAAGTTTTAAAATGATGTGAGAGATTTGAATGATAAAACAGATATGATACAAAAGACTGATTAGTGCACAAATGCAGCTGTTCTTGTGAATGTGACCATAGGTTGTCTGATATCTCTTGCTTTTGTTTGTCTAACGTTTAAGATTTACTTTGTTCCAGGATACAAGAATTGGCATGTCTGTCAACGGAATAAGAAAACATTGCACAGATGAGGATGTTGTCAACTTGGCAAAGATTCTTATCAAAAACTGGAAGAAGCTTTTAGGTAGGGATAATGTTTTAAAGAAAAAAAATCACTCAGCTTAAACTTTACACCAAATCCCATTTTAAAAAGGTTCATAATACACAATATTTATAGTGTTATTAACATATGCAGTATAACATAGTCTGTTTTAAAATGTTAAATTATACACCTTTTGTCTTTGACAGAATCAGCTCAAAACCAAAAGTCTGAGAAGACAAATGAGAATGGCAGTCATCCAAGCAAGCCATCAGGGTCACCCAACAGGACTTCTCCTGAGAGAGACTCCAGGTATGTTTGCTGATAACAGGGCAAACATGGAAGTATTACAGACCTAGTTTTGTACAGTGTAATTGAAAGCTTTGGGAACCTCTTCCCAGAAACATATAAGAGGGCAGTTAATGCAAAAGGTGAAGTAAGCAAAGTGGTTTACGTTATGAAGTATAACCTGTTTATCTCGTCAGTCCACGAAGGTTGACAACGGAAATTAAACCAGACTTAGACTTCAACAAGAAACCCGATGAAAAACACAGAAGAGAGAAACGAGATGCAGAGCTCAGGAACAAAAAACAAGAAAGTGACCAGAAAAAAGAGAAACAATCTATTAACAATAAAAAGGAGCTAGAGAGGTGAGAAGCCCCACTGCATAAAGCCCCTCTGCTCCTCCCAAACTGTGCCATTAGATTTTTCTGTGTATTCTGTTCAGGAAAGACGCATTGAACAGTGATCATCTTCCCTCCCAAAAGACGCATTCGTCTCCGCCCCCTAAGTGTCCTCTTCCATCTGGGGAAGTGAAGAGGGAGAGGTTAGGGCTTGTGCATGCGGTTGAAGCATGTGACTGTGGTTAGGAAGAAGCACAAAACATGCAGCCATATTATTATGGTGAAAGTATCAGTGTTTCAAACTAGTTTCTGGTTATCTAGGTCATGACAATTGCATGAATGGCTTTTTCTGAACTTTAACATTGTAGTTTTCTGTTGCTAGTGTTGGGCAATAATCAGAATTTAAGAATTGACTTTTCAGTTCATGTCCAACAGGATGTTGAATTCAGTTTGAATTGGACAGGAAGTGCAATTTACTGAATTCACATGGCCGTGTTCACACAGCAACAGAATACTGTTATCAGTCCTGTATTTGAGTCCTTAATACAGTTAGGTTCACACACAATACGGTTATTTACGGGAGTGACAACCGCATTCTTGGAAAACGCGCGCTGTACGAACGGAACCGGACTGCACAGCTCGTTGTCTGTCACGTCATACAGTGCGAGAGAGAGCCGCTCTAAGCGCGTGTCTACCGTGTGTGGTTTTGGTAACTTGCAGAGAAGGAGATACGACCTGTGTGTCATCTTTTGGTATTAGATCCAGTCACTGTTCTCCACCGGAGCCGCTCCCATCAGTTTTGTGTTCTACGCGCGAGCGCGCGGCTCAAATGTTCCAACTGTCAGTTAATGAAGATTTGACGGATGAATTCGCGACTTGTTTTGACTCTTGTCGTGTCAAAATATGATAAGACTTTTCAGTTTTATGGACGTCGCCATCGTTGATATTTCTTTGTTCACTGTCACTGTATTGGTAAGGACTCTCGCTGCACGTTCATACAGACGCTACTGTAAGTTGCTGTGTGAACTGGACATTTCGAGACACTAAATGCGGTTGTCAATCCCAGAAACTGACTGTGTGAAGGTAACAGTCACACAACATAAGAATTTAGTTATTTTTCAACGAAACAAAATTGTTAATTGCAGTATTATTTTTTGACTATGTATGCCTATTTTTCCCTTCTGAATTATGAAATATATTGTTTACATTGATCAGATAAAGTTAAATACAACAAAACAATAAAATGAACAATTAATTTTTCTCTCAACAGCACAACAAAATGTCCAACAAGGTATAGTTTAAAAACTACACTACATAGTAATTTCTATCATCCTTAAATTCAAATTTTAATTAAAATTCTACATAATGTTTGCTATTTCAATTCAAATTCAGGAATTTCCTTAAAATAAGCTATTCTCAATTCTGAATGGTGCACAATCCTGATGACATCATTGTGTTTTATTGTTCCCACTTGTATGCTGGGCAAGCAGAGTTGTAATGTAAGATGAATTTTCACTTCTGTTTAGGAAAGATGCTCCCGTTGATTTTTTCCCTCCTGCTTCGATCATTTATCACCATCCTCTAAGACGCTCATCAGTAGATGTAAAGAAAGAGAGGTCAGAGCTTTTTGCATGTGTTTGGCAAGTGTTAGCTAAGAACACATCATTGTAGTGCGAAAAGTTTTATTTTCTGATGCAGTCTATTCATCATATTGCATGCTGTCCACAGTGATTGCTGATACAGCGAAAGAAATACACTACCTCTCAAAGGTTTGGGTTCAGTATGATTTTTGAAAATAAATTAACACTTATATTCATCAAGGACACATAAAATTGATCAAAAGTGATACATTTATAATTTGTTTCAAATACATGCTTTTTTTTTTTTTTAACTTTCTATTCCTCATTAAAAAGTGTTCACAAAAATATTAAGCAGCACTCTTTTCGACATTTATACTAATGAGAAATGTTTCTTGAGCACCAAATCCTCATATTAGATTGATTTCTGAGGGATCATGTGACACTGAAGACTGGAGTAAAGATGCTGAAAATTCAGCTTTACCATCACAGGATTAAATCACATTTTAAATAATAATTGTAACGAGTCGTCACACGAAGTGGGATCCATAAGCAGGCTTTATTAAACAGTCTCGTGGTCAAACAGGCAGTGGTCAAACAGGGGCAGACAGGTACAGCAGGGATATGGCAGAATCGTAGTCGTAAAACAGGCAATAGATCAGGGCAGGCAGATATCAATCACAAGTCCAATAAGCAGTAAATAGTCTAAGGGCAGGCAGCAGAGAATCGTAATCGAGGAACAAACTGGGTAAATAACAGGCAGACAATCAGAATGGTAAATGCTCAGAAATGCAAACCGTAGTAATACAAGACCTTGCAGTGACTGTGAGGTTGAGTGGCTTAAATAGTCCAGGTGATGCACAGCAGCTGGGTGTGATGATTGGCGCCAAGGTACGGGGATGTGGGAAATGTAGTGTGTGTGTGTCAGTATTCGGGTGATGGTGCCCTCTGATGGCCAGAGGAGGGAATCACGGAGTTCGTCTCGGTGACAGTAATAATATTTCACAATTTTACTGTTATTACTGTATTTTTGATCAAATAAATGCAGCCTTGGTGAGTATAAGAGACTTCAAAAACATTAATAAAATCTTACTGACCCCAAACTTTTGAATGGTAGTGTATGTGGTTTAAATGCTGAATTTGGATGTTTACATCTCTTATACAGAAAAGACACTCTGGGTTCTTTACAGTCTCTTCCTCTTCAGTCTCATCCCCCTAAGCGTCCCTTCATAGATGGAAAGAAAGAAAGGTTAGACATTGTGCTAGAAGTGCATGCAGTGTGTGATGCGAAAATATCTGCTTTCATGTTGAGTCAACACTGCAATGAGACTGGCTTATTATTCTGCAGGAAAGACGCACATGAACTTCTTTTTCCTCTTCATCATCACCCTCATCCTCCACTTCCTCCTCCTCCTATTCCTATCCCTAAGCGCTCATCAGAAGTGAAGAAAGAAAGGTCAGGGATTGCACTCAGGAGAATGAGTTCATAATTTGTATTATTTATAGTAATTGTAGTAAATATCCCACATAGGGGGTCACCACTAAATATCTATTTTCACAGGAAAGATCCTTCTGAAACTTTACCTCCTCCTGCTCCTGTCCTTTCTCTTCCTCCTCCTCCCAAACGTCCATCACTAGAGGAGCCCAAAGAAAGGTCTGAGACCCTTTCAGTTCAAGTTATTGGTCCTCTTTTGTGATAAAGAGGGTTTTTAGTAAATAGAAGAGCACAATATAATATACTATTATTGCATTAGTTTTGATTTTGTTTGTTTTATTTTGTAAAATAGTGGTGGTGGCTCTAAATGATTCAGTATTCAATTGATAGAAAATTGTAAATTATAATTTCTAGTTCACTAGATGACCTAGTATTACCACAAGCACAAGTTTTTACCTTGTTCTCATTGTAACGCCACATGTAAATCGTATATTTTTGCCTAGGGCAAAGAAAGAAATTGATCCGAATGCCCCTCTTCCTCCTTTACCTTTTCATCTACATCCTCCTCAGAAACGAGAGATGAAGAAAGAAAGGTTAGGGCTTGGTGTCGTCTTTTTGAGTAAACAAAGTACTTGCAACATTAATTTAGCATAACACTGTGTTCTAACAAAGCGCAGTGTTTTTTTGTCTCATAAATAATCAGTGACTTTCTTTGCTTAGAAAAGAAACAGCGGCTCCCAGTGCTCCTCTCCCTCCTGTTCCTCTTCATCTTCAACCTCCTACACCTACAAAACGTCCCTCATTAGACACAAATAAAGACAAAGAGAAAGAAAGGTTAGGGTCAGGGGAAATGAAAAGCATGTTGATATTAAAAGCTGTATGCCTGTGTTTTAATTACTTCACCGTCTGAAGAATAACTAAAGCTGTTTTACTATAGAAAAGACACATCAGACCCGAAGCGACGGACGTCTGAACACAATGAGAAAGATAGGTCTGAAACATGATGAATACTAACCCCTGGACGACACCATTGTTGAGTGAAATTAAATTTGATGTTGCATAGTGTTTCGTCTTAACTAAACCATTGGTGTTACTATTTTAAAACGATAGTTCTCCCAAAAATAATAATTTTGGTGTCATTTACTTGCCCTCATGTTGGTCCAAACCTGTATTACTTACTTTCTTCTGTGGAACACAAAAGGAAAATCTTAAACACTGCACTGGTCGCTCTTTTCCACACAATTCCAATGAATGGAGACGGGAGCTTTCATGCTTCATAAAGCACCTTTAAAGTATCATAAAAGGCATCCATATGACTTGTGTGCTATATTCAAAGAAAGTCATACAGGTTTGGAATAACAAGAATGATAGAACTTACATTTTTGAGTGAACTATCGCTTTCATTTAATTTGGATGAAGTCTTTACATGGCTTGTCGTGTTAATAATTGGTTGTCATCCCATAGTGCTTAGATGATGCTTTTTTTTCCAGAAAAGACACAAGACACAGTAAACCACTCAAAAGACCATCAATGAAGCTCAAGATTGAGAGGTTCGAATAGATGTTTTGCAGCAGAATGAAGGCAGAGGGCAGCAGAAGTGCATGCATTATTGTTGTTTTGTCTTGGGAGTTTGAGGATGCTGGCGATTTGCAAGAATTGTGGTTTCTTTATATTCATTAGAATTTGTCACCAAAATTTTTATTGTCACTTTTATTTCTAGAAAGGACTTCACCGATTCCAAAAAGCTCCATCCTAGAAAGCTGAGCATAGAAGGACGGAGAGAAAGGTCTGCTCATGCATTAATAAAACAACAACAAACAACAAAAAAAATGTTAAAATGTGTGACATTTCCAGGCCAAATGAAATGGTTACTGACAGTCAGGCATTTGTGTTTTGCTCTTTTATTGCAGTAAGGACTCTACCGACTCCAAGTCAAGCCATCACCTTTTAAAACGACAATCAAGTGAAACTAAATTGGAGAGGTAACCTGTTATAATAATGCAGTTGGTCTTGCAATGAAATAGTAAAGTATCCAAAATAGGAATGTGTGCTTGCCTTGCATTATGATCATTATACAATAAACATAAGTGTTTAACGTTATCCAATATTGACATATTTATTAAAATCAACTGAATCAACAGGCAGTGCAGGACCAAGAGGGTGCAACAGTGCCTGCCCCCTTTTTCAGCGGCATTGGTTCCAGAAGTATTTTTTCTATTCATTTTTCCCATAGGGATATTTAAAAAGTCTTCGTTAAAGAGTTATCAGCCATGCGCCAAGCAGCTACGAAGTTAATTATTTACAACACTTCAAACTTTGATTTGAAGCAAAAATGTTTTTGAAGATCAAACAAAAAGACAAAGATACACGACTGTGCGCTTAATGACTTGAGTGATTGAAAGAACTTCAATCCCATGAAGCATTGTGAACAGCATAATCAATTTAAAAACAATGGAGAAATATAATACTACTCTTTTACAAATGTTGATGTTATATATATTAAGTTTATTGCAAAATATGCATATATATATATATATATATATATATATATATATATATATATATATATACAAAAATGTAAGTATTTTAAGAGCGTAGAGAGATTAACTCGATTACGTCATTCACAGTGCTTCATGGGAGTGGCCGGAGCTGTTTTGGCAAGTTGCTTTTTTTCAACTCTCTGATTGGTGTAGTTTTCTGTACAGCATCATGGGTAATGTAGTTTTTCACCAGGAATTCCACTGTTAAACACAATTATTTTAAAAATAAGCTGAAATAATGTGGGCAAATACCATGGATTAACAACCTCGTATCTCACAGTAGGTCAGTCTTTAAAGGTTTACAATTATCGTTCAAATCAATTTCCCTATGGAGAAAATGAATGGAGTTTTTACCTCTGGAACTCGACTGTCAAAATACTCATCTTCCGAGTGGACATTTCAAAATAAATGCATAGAATGTCTGAGGTAGAATTATTTTATGATTTTGTTTTCTGCTTAAGATGTACACTTTTCAAAATAATGTATTGTTTTTAAACAGTACTGTAACAATAATGTGACAGTAATTTGAATGTAACCTTTGTAAAAAATAAATAAATTAATAAATAAAGCAAACCATAAATGTGCAAAAAAAAAAAAAAAAAAATTATGACTAATATTTCTGGTGTCAACTAGCAGCAATACCAATTAGTTGACTAGTCTCACACATCCCTAATCCAAACTTGCTGATCCTTTGCAAAGATAAATCCATGACTTTCGTGTTCGAACTGTAAACTCTCATGTCTTATTTTTCCAGGAGAGATTCTACTAGCTCAAGGTATGGCAACTCACCTCAGGCCAAGAAATATAGGGAATGGCAAGAACTATACTTTACTATTTATTATTATTTACCTCATTTAGCTGTGACCAGCATGCCATATTACTTTATTATGGAATTATGTTCTCACTCTCATCCTTTTGGATAGGATCAGATATACTTAAAATTCTGCCTGCTTCATGTCCCAGTTGTAATACACCACAAAATCCCAGTCATTCAAATCATGACTCAACAAATCATGAAAATAATGTTCACAGACAGCAGTAATCAATGCTGCTGTTGGGATGTTGGAACATTCTATCTTTAAATAATTTTAAATTTAGAAAATAAAACTAGAATTCTCTTTTCCTGCTTTGGTTTAACTGAAAGTTAAATTGTCTCATGGTCATTAGAGAACTAAAATCTCCTGCTTCCTGTTTTTCCCATACAGCAAGAGTAAACCAGAGACCCCAAAGACGCCTACAACACCCACAAGCCCCCTCTCTCCGTCGCTTAGCTCCAGTGTGGGTCCTTTATCTCCTCGTCTGCAAACCGGGGATTCCATCAGGGACAAATGCATTGAAATGCTGACTGCTGCCCTACGTACAGATGGTACGCAAAACAAACAATGACAAACACTTGACACCCACACAGACATAATGAAATATATCGTTTTGATGTTCATTATTGTGGAGATGATGCTCACAATATGCTTTTCTTTCCTCTTAGATGACTTTAAAGACTATGGGGCAAACTGTGAGGGCATGGCAGCGGAAATAGAGGATCATATCCTTTGTGGACATTATTGGTTGACAGTTACTTGCTTTGTAAAAATGAGTGTAGAATCCTCTTGAAGCCATTGCTTAAAATTCAAAAGTAGATCTCCTTAACTGTCCTCCTCTGCCTACATATCTACCAGGAGATAAAAGCCACAGACATGAAATACAAGAACAGAGTCCGCAGCCGCATAAGTAACCTGAAGGATCCTAAAAATCCCAATCTGCGTAAAAATGTCTTAGCTGGAGCCATCGAGTTGAGCCGCATCGCCACCATGACTGCTGAGGTAGATTGCACATTTTGGAACTCTTAAAGTCGCCATGAAATCAAAATTGAAGTTATTTGGTATGAATACGTTAGTCTTACTCTTATCTATAAGCTAGTGTGCTCTGAAATAATGACACAATTTGTTTTTAGGAGATATAAGCATTCAAAACTTACAGTCTCTCACTTCCGTCAGTATGGATCAATGATTTGGATGACATCACGCTGCTTCTCATCAGATTTTCTGTCCAATCAAATGCTCTTTAGAATCTAAAGCATCCCGCCCCCTACATCATAAATAGACGCTGAATCTGCAGCTAAAATTGGTCACTTGTTCACACATTTACTATTTTCTACATGGTGAAAGGCACACAGTGCACTATATAGGGGATAGGAAACGATTAAGGCAGTGTATGCTTTCCATTGAGGCGAAACGCTGTTGGTCATTTTAAAAAAGGGGAGGAGCTGTTCAATATGTCCCGCCCTGTCTTCCCGCCCTGTCTTCCTGTCTCAGTGAAAGTTACGTCAACACATTGAATAATGCTGCACTTCATTGGGCCCTTAAATAATTTCAATTTATAAATAATAAATAACAATTACAGGTTAAAAATGTGTTGTTCAGCAAAAAGGTCTCCTGATTTATGAAAAAAAAAAAATCTGTAAAAAAAGATGCTGCATTTATTTGAAAATACATTCATAAAAAACAGTTACAATTTAAAATAAATCTGTGATGACAAAGCTGTCAATTTTCAGCATCATTACTCCAGTCTTCAGTGTCAAGAAACTGTAGTCAAACAAATATCTTCTACCTAGAAAGATATATCAGAAGTCAATACATAATCTGCTGTATATAAATGAACACTATTGCTATTGTAGGAAATGGCTAGTGATGAACTGAAACAGTTAAGGAACGTGTTGACCCAGGAGGCCATTCGAGAACATCAGATGGCAAAGACTGGAGGAACCACAACTGACCTGCTGCAGTGTGGCAAGTGCAGGAAGAAAAACTGCACCTACAACCAGGTACGTCAATGAAACAACAGCATTTTCTATTATTACTGGATTATTAGCTGATATGTATAGTGCATATGAGCCTAGTATGCAAAGTCTGAGTAATGCACTTTCTAAAAAGGGCTTTCAGGTTGGAGAATCTTTGAAAGTAGGAGCCCCCTTGTGCAGATTTTACAAAGAACCCTCTTGAACCATCAAATGAGCCTTTGGTCGTTCAAAGAACATTCTTATAAAAAATACTTTGTAAGAATGTCAGAACTGCATCTTATCTAAGGAAACTGAAATGTGTTTATGACCTAGAATACTTGCTTCCTTTTTGATTTTTCCTTTCATTGTTTCTTGAATTTTTTTGTGAAATAAATGTACTGATGAATGTTTTGGACCTCCATAGGTGCAAACCCGGAGTGCTGATGAACCAATGACCACATTTGTGTTGTGCAATGAATGTGGTAATCGCTGGAAGGTCAGAAAAATATGTTTTGGTTTATGTATTTGATATTTATTTCTAAACAAATCCTCTTATGTCCAGTAGAACAATGCAAGTAACGAGTGTCTTTCAATATTTTTTTTCTAGTTCTGTTAACTTGAAGGAGCCAGAAGTCCAACAACATTGACCATGTAGCAGTGGCGAGGCCAGAAATTTTAAAGTGAGCGGACCTTGGTGAAATAGGGTGGACCAATGCCTACTCTCAAATAACATCAATTATAAAAAATAATTTGACAATTAAGTTTAGTTAAATGAGATTTATTGTCAGCCAATAGTTTCATGAAAACAACAAAATCCATTCATAAATTTATCCAATGAACAGAATAAGATCAATAAACGAAGATAAATAATCATAGACGGAGCGTGTGTAAGGCTGGGCAAGGCTTACCCTTCCCCTGGATGAAGGACTTGAGACTAGCGTGGAATTTTCTCTCTCAAACCACTGACTGCGGCTGCTTCTGACTGCTTTTAGAGGGAAAAGCTGCCCATAACCTGCTGGTCTAGGATCAGTTCTCTCTGTAAATAATAGCATATTGGCGATTTGACAAACAATCCGGTGCATATCTGTGTTTGCACTCTGGAGAGTGTCGAAGGTTTCCATTTTCAATGTGTTTTTACATCGTTGAGTAATGTAGTCAATCACAGAAATATCTGTTGATTTCTTGAACGTAATGGCCAATCAGAGGTGTTTAATTTAGAATACACTAACCACTCAAAACGCCGGAGTTTTTGTTCAGTGCTGAGTTCTGCATGCTCGCGAATCCTCTCACTGAAAAAGTGTAGACTCGATGTAATTGAGATTCATTGATTATAATGGAACTTGGTGAGATGAGTGACAGCTGTTTAGTGATTATAAAGGGACAGCTCTTTGCTCGCTTTCTAGGCAATATATAATCAATTCAGAATTTGATTAAATTTTTTTTTTTTTTTTTTTCATTCTTGACCAGCAGCCACATACACACTGCAAAGTTTCAGGAGTGACATCGGCTAAATTCATGAATTTGAGCGATTATTATTGTCCTGTATATGTGATTTTTTTTCTTCCTTTCCCACCAAAAAATTATTTTGTCTCATTTGATTGAGTGGACCAGCCATCAGTCTGAGTGGGCCAGTGCCACCCTGGCCCTGGTGTAGCCTCGCCACTGCCATGTAGGATCTTTTTTTAATTTGAAAGAGAAAGTAATATAATGTTTTATTCTACCAGAAAGTGGCCCTGAATTTATAATATGTAAATGTATTCTTTAACTTTTACAAAAGTACACCACACAGCAAAGTGTTCTGTATATTCATAATTAAAGTGAACATTAATTACTTAGGAAATGTCAATCTGATAAAATTCTACGCTTTTATACTGTTTTATGAAATGCCAGTGTTAATTTTTTTTACTTGATTAATCGGTTTCTTAAACAGAACCCTTTTTGGGTCAGATTTAAAAAAAACAATGTATTAAAAAATGTACATTTAATTAATGAAGAGAATCCTAATCTATCTCAGATGTAGCAGCTATACAGTACAACACAAAAATGGATCTAAATATTTTTTTTTTTTTTTTAAATTATGGTGATGCATAAATGTAGAGAAAAATAGCAAAAACTAAAGCAATGAATGTAATATTGATTTGAATAAATTGTTATATTGATTTGATATTTTTTGTAGTATTTTTTGCAGGCTTTAAAAGGCCTAGGACCTTTCAGGCACAGCCATGGTTGTCCAAAGCTCATCAAATATGCGTGGTTTCTGTTCAGTCAGGTGTGACTGAACGCTTGTCAACCTGCCAGCCCTGTGAAAGCAGGAAATACCACACATTTCTCTCACTCACCTGCACACAAACAAGCACTCAGAGAAATAAGATGCCTAACTGCAATGCTGAGTGATTTACCATTACAGCCAAAAGCATTTAGTAAAGCACCATGGACAACTCCACATCATGTTGTCAAATTCCCAAAAATACATAAAGGACACGATTGGTCCTAGCGATTAAGGGATTAACCCTCTGCATGGTGCACTTCGCGTGGTGGTCAAAAATGACAGATTTTTTTTATTTAAATTAAATGAATATACTATAATTTAGTTCGATTATGTATTTTATTACTTTTTTTTTTTTTTTTTTTTGTATTTGGGGGGGATTTTATGGTACTAAATTATATTTATGCAGTAGTTATAATCCATTCACTTTTTGAGCATAGACCTGAATATGAAATTTCCACCTTACATCTGTGCTCCAAAGCATTCAAGATT
The DNA here is from genome assembly GCF_019924925.1 of Ctenopharyngodon idella. Taxonomy (NCBI): domain Eukaryota; kingdom Metazoa; phylum Chordata; class Actinopteri; order Cypriniformes; family Xenocyprididae; genus Ctenopharyngodon; species Ctenopharyngodon idella. The sequence goes on along the minus strand of NC_067235.1, from coordinate 20,547,844 downwards.
TATGACAGTTTAAATTTGGTCTCTTTTTAAAGACGACACTTGCCAGGTTATTGCTGAAGTGAAAAAAGTGAACCTAAGAAAAGTTATGAAAAATGCATAAAAATACAATTTTCAATTTTTATATGAAATATATATTTCCCAAAACAGGTTTTAATCTAAAAATACCTCAAAAAATTAGTTTTCACTAAGATTTTGTTTGGGTCCAGTACCAAAAGTTTCCACTAGATGAAATTCATTTCCATTCATTTCCAATGCGGTTGATTTTGACCGAGAGGTGTACAACTGTGACTATCTTTTTCAGGACTATTTAACCTTTTTGAATCATGTCCATCATGATTTTTTTTTTTTTTTTTTTTTTTGTGTGTGTGTGTGTTCACATAGCAGGTGCCAAAAACCTTACCAAGTTTCGTACCATTCCGGTGAAGTAAAAAAAACGTAACATTTTTTGGTCAAAAATGACCGAAGGGCACCAGAGGGTTAAATTGTCGAACTTTATTTTGCTGTAGACGGCTGTACTTGAGTCAACATATGTAAATTAAATACAAGTAAACAATTTACATATATGATGTAATCTATTGTGTCAATTAACCAAATTATTCCTAAAACATGCTATATTTTTAAAACCTAACTTATAGTCCTTTACTATTATTTTAGAATAGAAATAAATTATTTTTGTACCCTATGACACTGATAAATGAAGACCCCTAGAGTTTAAGTGAAAGCCATTTTTCCTCGTGTATACTTGTGGGAAATTTGTTTCATTGGGATGTCAAAGTCTGCCCTGTGTGTCATTATTCATGGGCATTTCCTACTGACGCACTTTCTAGCCGAGCTAATGATGCCCCTGTCACTATATTTTGGGCTTAATAAGTACCCTGGTCTCTGCTATCCTCAATGCACTATGTTTGAAATGAGATGAGTAACTCTGTGTGAAATTATCCCTTTTAGCCCTGAATCTTCACTCAGGTTTCATTACTCAGTTTACCAGGGTGCCCACTCATTAGAAGTGAATTGAATTAAAGGCTGTTAATGAATGTTCCGCTTCTGACAGCATTTCTTGTGGTAAAAAAGGAAATGCCATTGAGAGGACGGCGTGAAGCAGTGGATAACTATGCCAGAACTGTGCAGCATTCAGTTTCTCTAGAAGTTATTTCTCTCAGGCTTGAGCAGATAATTGGATGCCCTGCAGGTAAGAGAGCTCCTCAGTCATTTTGATGCTTAGATTTTCATATTACAGCTTTCATACTTGGAGAGCCATGGGTATTGCTGTAAGCATCAGGAGGTAAAAATGCAAATGAACACAAAAACAGATCAAGGTAAGATAAAAAAAAATGCAAATTGACATTTCTTAGACAGGAGACGATAATCCTTTTTTTCCCCATACATGTTTTTCTGTCCATAGCCAACCTGCAAAGACTGTTTTCAAAGGAGTGGTAGAGTTTTTATTTTTATTATGCTTATTTATTACACAGCTCTATAATACTTGATTCTGATTGGTCAATCGCATCAGCCAGCTTTCTGATATTTCCTCATTTTGGCCATCGTCCATGACAATGCTGTATAGCAGTCCGCTCATCCAGTTAAATGAAAACGGCGCTACTTTCATGTCTCTAGTATCATAACACCGTGGACTTGTGCTATCTTTTTTCAAGCAAATGCAACTGCCGTAATCTTAGGGACCGTTTACACAACACCGTTTTCAACTAAAAATGGAAAACATTTTATGCGGTTTGGCTGTTCATATACACAACAATGGCATTTTGGGGGCCTGAAAACAAACTTTTATCGTCTCTATGTAAACAAAAAAAAACAAACGCAAATTTGTGATGTCATGCTCATGCATATTATGTGTTCAGTCTATAAGCGTGTAGTGTTTCTATAAAAAGTGACATTGACAAATACTTGCCTGGCATGAATAATAGTGTTTTTAGTCGTTTACGTGGATCTGTGTGAACAGAGATATATATACATAAATTCCTCATTAGTGGTCGTTTTAATAAGTCGTCCGCCATATTGGAGTGGTCCGTGAACGTTCAAGAGCAAGTTGACGACACCGTCTGCAAACATAGTTAGACGCATGTATGAATATCTATATGAAATGGACTTCAGCAGATGATTTAGCTAAACTAAACAATACATGACGAAGGCGTCAGCTGACACAATATCAAAAAGTTACCATAGTAAAATTAAAAGCATTAAAAGTACCATAGTAAAAACATGTAATATTGAGTTAATACATATGAAACACAAACCAACACATTCTCACCTGTGAAAGGTTATCTCATTTCATTTATGGTTTCACAACCAGAAACTGCGCAATGTTGTTCCATCGTTAAGTGACGATACCCTGACTGTTGCAAGATGGTGGGAGCGCCGACATGTCTGGAGTTGTGGAATGAGGCATCTATGTATGCATATCTATGCGTGATTTTCGTGATAGTGACCTCAGAAATTTCAGTATTCATATAACTCTAATATTGTTCTTCATCTTGTAGTTAGGACAATTGTTTAGTACATTGTAACTTTTTTCTTATAGCAGAAGCTTTAAGATTAGTTATACAGGTAAAATGATAAAGTAATTGAAAAATGCACAGTTAGTCGGTTGTTATATACAGTCAATCGATAATAGCTGTACATTTATCACTTACTTGTCACAGTTCAGAAATCTATGCAGTGGAATACTGCCGTTGTGTGATGGGTTATGTCCACTGGATTTGGAAAGAGTATATTTGGATTTGACCGAGTATATCAATAAACACACTATTAAAAAATGTCAGAAAAATCTCAATAGCACACATACAACCAATCCTAGCTATAAAACTAGACCCCTTGCTGAGGATGAAGTGAGTCAGCTGTTCCCATGACAACTACATTTTACTGAGAGAATCCATTAGGACCTCTTGGATCATTTTTGCAGAGGTATCAAAGGACTGAGACTCGTTCTATCAAACATCTAATGTGTTCTATTAGACTTCAGCCATCATGACTTCAGGAGGTGGATGATTGCTCTTAGTGCCCACTCATCTTTATAAAATATTAAAACCTGTTTTTTCCCCTAGACAACTAAAAATCTAAAAATCGAAGATAAATACATTTGTGTTACTCAATCAGTTAAGGGATTTAATTTTTATAAATAATCGGTATAGGGCATAAATTGCAACTGGCAGGACAGAGTCGACGCTATCTTCAGTGTGAAGTTGAAATGCAGTTCAATACAAACCAAAGTGCTGTGTAAGGATCCATATAATTGAACTGTAAGTTGCTCTTGAAGGAACAAAAAAAAAAAAAAAAACCTACACAATTTAGCCAGCTATGCAAGAATCACATCTCAGGCAGACAAGAGCATAATTGGCTCACTATATGACCCTCTTTTCAACTGTCATGGCATGAAATGTATTACAGCAGCATCAACATGTATTTACAGAGGCAATTTAGTGACCTCTAGAAGACAATTGCGATAATATGACTAAAAGATGAGTCATGATTGTATTGCAAACACGTATAAAAGAGCCAAACAAAGAGGAGCACTATAGTCATTCTATGCTGATATTGGTCATGATTTGACATCTCACTGTACAGAGAAATACATCACAGCCAAGAATGCTTTCTGAAATGCATTTTGCTAGATCCAAGATATATTAGAATAGAACAATATACTGTACATTTGCTATGTTACACTCACAGACAGTGTGACCATTCAGATGTTTTGATAACTATTTTAGGAACTGCTTGAAAATTTGCATTTGTGAGCGCTAAAGTGACATTGACTTCCACCATTATTTAGGTCTCGAAAGGGAGAGTAAATGCTAAAATTGTGTTAAAAAAGTGTTATATAAAAAAGTGTTATATAATGTTTGTGTGTGTGCAAGATTAATGTTAAGTGGAATATTTAGTAGCGTTTAAAGTTTAGCTATGCTATTTCAGAAGTTTGTTATGTTTTTTTTAACCAACATAGTGACGAGTGGAGCATAAGCTTGGTTTGACAACAGGTATATGTTAAATCTCTTATATTGCTGTACTCGTTCAGAAATTGCTATGCTAATGCTAGTTAAAGCTAGCCAATTTCCACTACTAAAATATTTAAGTTGAGATTACATGATATTTTAAGTTAAATGTATGAATTAGCTTACTCAAATATTTCAAGTTAAGAGCAAATAAAATATATTGGTACAAAATAAAAAATCTGCCAGTTCTGCTTACTTAAACTTTGAATTTCTTAACTTAAAAATTTTAATGTAACTGATTACCTCAAATTGTTTGAGTTTTGCCAGCTTATTCAGGTTTACAGTGTAGAAAAAAACTGAAATGAACCCTTTAAACATGAAAGCAATAATTGAAGACATTTCTTCTTATATAGAACCTTTTTGGCATCAAATTTAAAGTCAAGAATCCTAGGGTTCTATATAGAACCCCACTGAACTTTTTTCTAAGAGTGACTAACTTGCTTTGATGTTAATGTAATTTCTTTAGGAAAAATGTATTAGTTATTAGTTTATCAAAACAGTGAAGGCACATAGCAGATGGTCAATATACATTCATCAGAAATGCAGTAGCTCACAACGGATTCTACAATGAAATGCAAGCACAGAGTGGAGCTTGGAGCTTATAAGAACTATTTTCATGGCAGTGTGTGGTTGCAAGACAAAGATATTATATTCCATAAATATTGTGTATATATATTTTACAGCTCTAAATCTTTTGAAAAACAAGGCAGAGTGAGTGTATTTCTACAGCACAAGCTCATGTGAGAAGCTGGATGGTCAGATCTGGATGAAAATGAGAGGTGATAGACAGATTTCTCAGTCTCAAAGTGTTGGTGGCTGCCAGAAGATCTGTTCCAATATGTGGGCAGAAGGCTAGTTAGTCCCCGCTGGCTAGTCTCATCAATCTAATGCACCAGTCACCCGTGATCTAATCCACCAGTCCCTCAAAAAAAGAGAATCATCAAACTTATATGATACATACAGTATTTTCCAAGGAAATTCAATTGGAAAAGAAAAACTTGTAATGGACAGAGTAGAGATTCCGCGATGCAAATAAACTTAGGGAAAAAAGGGGGGTACATATTACGTATGTATTATTTTGACATGCATTGCAGCCTTGTAAACTATAATTATGCTAACAACAGGCAATCTGCCTTTTAGCCAAGGATGTTCTTGGAGGAAAAAACAATGAAGCCATCAATCACTCAATAAAAGGAACAGCTAAACAGGGGCATTATTTTTTGGCTGTTTAAAACAAAAACAAACTTAAGATTTCAATTTACAACATCCCCAGTAAACATAACAGGAATGTTTCACTCTAGGACTCCCACTGGCTTGAATTCATCAGTTCTGCTGATGACAAGAGGCAGAAACACTGATTAGATGCTAATGGCATTCGTGGCTGTTCTGTCCTTCGCATTAATGATAATTAAGCAAACCCGCCATCTTATCATGCACTGATCCTTGGGCGAACTGGGGCTTCATAACAATCCAATACATAATATTCAAGCATTACATAATCCGTTTTACCACACTTCAAAGAAAATATACCTACATTTAACAGCAGATATTACTACAAGTGTGAATGAAATCCATTGTGTATACTTGTTACTCAATGCTTGACGTCCTGTATCCACTCCAAATTTATATAGCTTTAAAATGAGGCCTAAATTTTAAAGAAAGAATAAATAATCAGATTATTAGTATCAAGTGCTGATCCAAAGCCACTTAAAATGACCTGGCATTCAAACCAGTGAGCAATACAGCTGCAATTACAAATTTGTTCAAGAAACAATCAACGATCAAGAAACATTTCTCATTCTCTCGTTGACAATTTTAGATACCATTTTAAAAAACATAAAAAGGGCTCAGGATTTTATTTTGCCAATATTTAGTAATATTTCTCTCTGAAAGGCATATGGTCAGTTCATTCACAACTAAAGGATGGTTTGGCTAATGATCAGATGGTTTAATGGGAGCATCTGGCTCTTGGACCTGTCAGGCTAAAGCAGACTTCAATCTGTTAGTGGCCAGGCTCAGCATCTGTTCTCTGACAAACCCAACATAATCACACATACAGGTAGAACTAGTTCATAGAAAAGAAGTAAAAAGTGAAGGCTGTATCTCAGTGTATGCTGAGAACTTCCAGGAATATTTTGTCTGGGAAGAAGTGGAATAGTCTATGCAAGTTAATGATCCAATCTCTCTCATTAAGCCATATTTATCGAGCCATCTGTAACAACAGATGCTCTCTCAGTTTAAGTGTCTACTGGCCAGCTAAAATGGTGACCTATGGGGCATTAAGCAAAACAGACTGAGTCCAGATGAAAGCTTGTGGTTGCTTTGAAATTCATTGGCTAACAGCCATAATACAGTATCATACATTTATACTAATGTCATACAAGTCAAATGTAACTTCGTTGTTAGGACGAGCTCTTATGACACTCAGAAACTGGATAATTCACTCAAAATAAATCTCATAGCACATTTATTCTGAAATCATGGAAGATTTCTGTTCTGTGTGAAAGCGTTGCAGAACTTTTCATCATAAAAAACAGTAATCTGTCTATTTGTTTATCTCTGTTTTATCAGTTCTTTTAACAGGCTCCAGAGAAATCATCTTGTTTTCTGAGCTATATACAAAGCTTACACAAATGGTAACATTTAACATAGCTTATAATGAATTTTGGATAAAAAAGCATGTTACAACAATAGAGAACCATTAGAGCCATCAGGGAGGATATTGTCAAGTGCTTGAATTAGATTCTCTGTTATATAATTTCATTTCCGCACAACCCCTGTGATTAGAAGCCACAGAATAGTGAAGAATCTTTTTGATTGAACTGATCATGTAATCATTTGAGCATGATTTCATTATCAAAATGTGTGCTAATTGCAAATTTACCCCTGAGGGTCACTGTTCTTTTCCTTAGTGGGATCCAAGCACCTGTAAAAGTAAATCAGATAAAGGTTTCATTTGACTTGTATCATGCATTGATGTAGACAGAAGTAGGCCTACTGTATGCTGATCTACTACTTTGTAAATTGAATGAACTCAGTAATGTTTTAAGAGGTACCAAAACAACATGCTTTAACAGCTTGACTTAAATACAAAGCCTCCAGATGGTGTCCTGTTTTTCAGGAAATGAAGCCAAGAGCAATGCTTGACAAAATCACAATCTTGACAAATCTGTCACCTCAAAGCAGCAAGGTCAAGAACTTATAAGCCTCCAAACTTAAAAACAGCAAAGGTTAATCAAGGGTCATATCCATTAATATCAATAATGTTGGAAATTTGCAACATCACTTGTGTGTGCTAACTTGCAACATCAGTAGTGTTGTTTTGGATTGAGACAATGATTTGAACCGGATGGATGGATGGATAGATAGAAAGAAATTTTAGGATGCATTTTACATTTTCCATACATCATAAATACATTTGTTTTGTGAAAATCTGTGCACTGTGCAGCATAAAGGCTAAAATGTATCTGTCTCTTTACCTGTAGACATGCTTAGAAGAAAAATATAGGCAAAAATATTAAATGTTATGAATGAAACAGCTCATAAACATGCTTTATCACTAGAAAAATTGAATGTAAGACATTTCTCCTTATGAAAGTAAGACATTTCTCTTTATAGTAGCTTACGTTTTTGGCATAAAGGGCTCTTTAAAATCGAGTCAAGAACCTTAGGGTTTTATAGAAACCCTATTTAACCTTTTTCTAAGTGTGCGGAATGGAAAAATATAACAAACGCACTGTTCATAGTAAATAGCATAGATATAGTCCACATTTACAGTGTGTCGAGTGACACTGTTGTGTGTGTGCGCAGTATTTGCAGTGTGTTCACTACTCCTTCCATGCAAATGGTTTGTACTTCGGGAGAGAGTAAGAGCGCATGCACAGCACCACGCGCAGTTGGAAGTCGAGTGCGCTCTCGAGCAGAGAAGAGAAAAGGAGGGCTGCTTAAAGTGACTAGTGGAGTTGATGCCTTTCTAACTGCTGTTCTATATCTCTCTATACCTTTTAGATTAACGATATATGTTTAATCTTCCAGTTTTACTCACATTAGAAGACGTGTGACATACAGGGGAAGCGCATAATGGAGCCTCCAACAGTGACTGTTAATGATTTTCTCGAACAGTATCCTTTGATTCTCCACAACTCGAGCTTTATGGAGGAACCAGCGGGACTTCTGTCCAACTGGAGCGAAGTCAGCGAGCCGAAGGCGGTGAGAGGCAGCACTGCGGTCGCTATCGCTGTGTGCATAACCGCACTGTATTCCGTCATATGCGTGGTGGGACTGTTTGGAAATATTCTGGTTATGTACGGCGTGGTCAGGTAAGAGAACTTGTTTATTCGATAAATAGCCTATGTAGCCTATACTTAAAAAGTCTCTGCAACTGGGGTAATCATTAATTATTTAATTTACCACACTTTGACATTAATAGCTACTGAGATATGATATCACTTAGCCCAAAATTTGCTGGTTTAGTAAGTGCACAAATTCTAAAGAGAAATATCAACGTCAAATGTCTCCTAGATCTATTTGAACCCAGGGAATAGCCTGTAACCTATCTACAGAGAATGTGGTGGACTTGGGAGTTATGATTGAAATCTGATCAAGTGGTAGAAGATGAAAGACAGAGCTGAGGAGTGAGATATTTGTAATGTGCTCATCTGAGGGTGGAGAGTTCCCTTATATTTGGGTTTTGACTTCACAAAGGCAGGGTGGGTTTCTTACAAATAAAATCTATTTTGCACAAAATGCTTCATTAAACTAAAAAGTAATCTAATTTCTTCTGGAATTATCTTCTGTGTATAATGTTGTGCAATAAAATAAACAATAAATTTCTAATCAGTTACAATTTCATGGTTGTAACCCCTTAAAGTTTATATCACTGTAAAATAAAAAGATACTCGAGTCACCCTTTCAGATCAACACCTGGCAAACGCAATGCCAATGTAGAACCTCTAAGCACCCTTTCTAAAACTTCAAGGAACTTGAAGGAAAATGAAACCCTTCATGTAAGAACCTTCTTGTAAGAACCCTAAAGCCTGTCAAAATTTCTCAACCAAAAGGGAGGCTTTGAGGCACGTCAAATATTTGTTTGAAAGCACTTAAAAAAAAAAACCTGTTGTTAAACAACAGTACAGTTCATTGAACACACTACTTTTATCACTCACAGCCTTGTTTTCATTCCTGTTAAAAATTAAATATACTGCTACTCTGACTAGGGTCTTTTGAGGTACCTTCAAAAGGATGCTTAGAGGTTTTGCAAAATTTTCTTGATCTGAGGAACCCCAAATTCCATAAACCCAAAGTTCACAGTGTATAAAACCCTTTCACACAGCTACTGTATAAAAAACCAACCAGAGTTCTTTTGAACACATAAATCATTCTATATAGAACCTTTCAGGCATTTCAAATATGAAATGAGCATTAGAACGCTGCAAGGAAGTAAACAGAATAGGAACTCAAAAATTAAGAAAAACCCAGGAAAATCAACTAAATATTCAAAAGGAAACAGTGTTGTGTTTGTTAGGTTGCATACATTTAAACTAAAAGTGAACATATTTTACAACTCTATATAGAGAAGGAAAAAAAAAAAAAAAAAATGGAAGGGAACCAAAAATCTTTGAAATATAAATTGAGTCTTTGGCATGTTCCCTCAGAGTGGTTCAGATCACAAAACCATTACAATTCAGCAAGATCACATCTTTCTAATCTATTCACAGAACATATATTCAAGAGTGCAAAGCCATTGCCTAGGAAAAGTCTGAATGGACTAATCATATTCGCAATCTCGGGATTGCCTACCTTTCACAGATGCCTTTTCCCATTTGGAGACATAAAAAAATGTAGCTGAAGAGAGTGTTATAGTGTATCAGCCACTACAGCCTGGAAGGAAGAAGCTGTACAATAGGAAGTTAGATGTGAAAAGAACTCATTAATAATTCCCCCTGAAGTTTCAAGACAGAGAACTTGATATGAATGCATTTTAGATTGCATCAACATAAAAGTTTTCCCCTCATTTTATTCCATTATTTCTCACATATTTTTGTCTTGTATCCCTGTAAAAATATCCAAAACACCTTTGTTTTAAGCTCAAACCTAAAATGAAGGTTTTTGCTTAAAACGACAAACTAGTTGCTTGGTACTCTATCATCTCTCACTCTCTCTCTCTCTCTCTCTATATATATATATATATATATACACACACACACACCCCATTCAGAGATCAATAAGATGGCACTACCTCTAAACAATATTTTCCAGAACAGGCCTGTTGTAGTAATATGTTACCTGGTGTAATGAGCATGAAAAATGTGATTGATGGCAATGCTAAAGAGTACAAACCCAATTCCAAAAAAGTTGGGACACTGTACAAATTGTGAATAAAAAAGGAATGCAATGATGTGGAAGTTTCAAATTTCAAGATTTTATTCAGAATACAACATAGATGACATATCAAATGTTTAAACTGAGAAAATGTATAATTTTAAGGGAAAAATAAGTTGATTTTAAATTTCATGGCATCAACACATCTCAAAAAAGTTGGGACAAGGCCATGTTTACCACTGTGTGGCATCCCCTCTTCTTTTTATAACAGTCTGCAAACGTCTGGGGACTGAGGAGACAAGTTGCTCAAGTTTAGGAATAGGAATGTTGTCCCACTCTTGTCTAATACAGGCTTCTAGTTGCTCAACTGTCTTAGGTCTTCTTTGTCGCATCTTCCTCTTTATGATGCGCCAAATGTTTTCTATGGGTGAAAGATCTGGACTGCAGGCTGGCCATTTCAGTACCCGGATCCTTCTTCTACGCAGCCATGATGTTGTAATTGATGCAGTATATGGTCTGGCATTGTCATGTTGGAAAATGCAAGGTCTTCCCTGAAAGAGACGACGTCTGGATGGGAGCATATGTTGTTCTAGAACTTGGATATACCTTTCAGCATTGATGGTGCCTTTCCAGATGTGTAAGCTGCCGATGCCACACGCACTCATGCAACCCCATACCATCAGAGATGCAGGCTTCTGAACTGAGCGCTGATAACAACTTGGGTTGTCCTTGTCCTCTTTAGTCCGGATGACATGGCGTCCCAGTTTTCCAAAAAGAACTTCAAATTTTGATTCGTCTGACCACAGAACAGTTTTCCATGTTGCCACAGTCCATTTTTAATGAGCTTTGGCCCAGAGAAAACGCCTGCGCTTCTGGATCATGTTTAGATATGGCTTCTTGTTTGACCTATAGAGTTTTAGCCGGCAACGGCGAATGGCACGGTGGATTGTGTTCACCGACAGTGTTTTCTGGAAGTATTCCTGAGCCCATGTTGTGATTTCCATTACAGTAGCATTCCTGTATGTGATGCAGTGCCGTCTAAGGGCCCGAAGATCACGGGCATCCAGTATGGTTTTCCGGCCTTGACCCTTACGCACAGAGATTGTTCCAGATTCTCTGAATCTTTGGATGATATTATGCACTGTAGATGATGATAACTTCAAACTCTTTGCAATTTTTCTCTGAGAAACTCCTTTCTGATATTGCTCCACTATTTTTCGCCGCAGCATTGGGGGAATTGGTGATCCTCTGCCCATCTTGACTTCTGAGAGACACTGCCACTCTGAGAGGCTCTTTTTATACCCAATCATGCTGCCAATTGACCTAAAAAGTTGCAAATTGGTCCTCCAGCTGTTCCTTATATGTACATTTAACTTTTCCGGCCTCTTATTGCTACCTGTCCCAACTTTTTTGGAATGTGTAGCTCTCATGAAATCCAAAATGAGCCAATATTTGGCATGACATTTCAAAATGTCTCACTTTCAACATTTGATATGTTATCTATATTCTATTGTGAATAAAATATAAGTTTATGAGATTTGTAAATTATTGCATTCCTTTTTTATTCACAATTTGTACAGTGTCCCAACTTTTTTGGAATTGGGTTTGTACAAATAGACAACTTAGCAAACCAGTATTTCCCTATGAGTGAGGGACTAGTGTAAATTTAGAAATGCAAATATGAGTCATGGATATACAACAAAACATGTTATGCACTCAGTACAAAAGACTTAATGGAACGTATAATAATAGATTTATTCATCTCACCACACATATAGTCATGTACAAAGAGAGGAATAAACTGTAGTGTCACTAATGGATGTGCTGCCTTCTCTCTTCAGCTCTGTGAGACTTCAAATGTCAAGTCCTCAAAAGAGATCACTGTGTGGGCACCAGACAAATCTCAAAGACAGGATAATCAATGGATTACAATTTATACCTTTGGCATTGGTCGTTTCTTTAGTAACTATTTGCATCCTTTCATCCATTCATCAGCCCACTATTAATTAAAAAAAAAATAAAACAGAAAAAATCATGAGCTGATTATTGTATGATATCACAGAGAGACTCTTGAGACACCATTTAATGAAAGCATGTTGTTAGCCCCTGCTGGTAGATGTTGTAACTACACCTTTTCACTCTTTCTCCATAGACAGCCATTAAAATGGTCCTTTTAGCCATTATAGCCAAATTATCCATTATAGCCATAACAATAATAATAATAATAATAAAAAACCACCACCAACAACAACAACAGTAATGATGATTATTATTATTATTGAAGAATCATTATTTTAGCTGTACAGAACTCTTTACTATTAGCTTTAAAATAAACAGAGAAACTAACAAGTTTTGAAAAAAAGTGTAAATGTTTTTGATGGAAAACATCAAATAACACTTTGCAACTAAAAAAAAAAATGTGAAAAAAAAATTTATAAATGTTTTTATGTTTTAACAAATAATCTAAAAATTCATAAATATGCTAATGCATGTCATATCTGGCATTATTTTAATAAGTTAAGATTTTAATAACTGAAATAAAAGTTAAATACAGTGTGGAAGGCTGTTAAATGATGATTAACTCCACAAATGGAAATATGTGCTCATGTTAATCATATCTGATAATTATAATGAAAAGGGCAAAAGCAAGAAGAGCCTCAAATCATGTACAATCAGCGCATCCAATTCATCATTCATCTGCATCTGTATTCATGAATGTTCGTCATTGCAAACCCAGGTGCAGCAGATCGACATTCAAAAACTATGAAGTGCTTGTGTAGCTGATTCTCTCAGGCTGACTTTTGCTCTTTTTTTCTTCAATAGGTACACAAAGATGAAGACAGCTACCAACATTTACATCTTTAATCTGGCTTTGGCCGATGCATTAGCCACCAGTACTCTGCCCTTCCAGAGTGCCAAATACCTCATGAGCACCTGGCCATTTGGTGAGCTCTTGTGTAAAGTGGTCATTGCTATTGACTACTACAACATGTTTACCAGTATTTTCACATTGACGATGATGAGTGTGGACCGTTACATTGCCGTGTGCCATCCAGTGAGAGCCCTGGACTTTCGCACAGCCGTCAAAGCAAAGATCATCAACATCTGCATATGGATTCTCTCCTCTGCTGTCGGCTTCCCAGTCATGGTTATGGCCGTTACAGTGACAGACACAGGTGAGGACAAAAAGACTGTGGGGTAAAGACAGTGGGGCAAAAAGACTGAAGTATTTGATTTTATAGCACAATAGATGTTCATTTTGAGTAACTTACATTTTAGATCCAAAATTGCTAGTTACTTTGTATATTTTTTGCTCTGCTAATGAAATAGTTTTTAACAAAACCATGCTGAATTAGTTTTTAACAAAACCATGCTGAATTAGTTAACGCTCTCTAATACACCAGAGCGTTTTGCTGTAGATGAATCTTTTTTTTTTTTTTGAACAAATCAGTTGAATGAATGATTCAGTGCTTGCTCATATAAAGACAATCACTTGTTTCAGGTTCTGAAGAAATCAGTATTTTTAACGAATTGGTTGATTGAACTCAATGACTCGCTTATAAAGACAGTAGCTTGTCCGAAATTGCAAACTGTCTACATTTGGTTTGAAATGTACTTCCTGACTGTTAAAACAGTATGTACTATATAGTATGAATATGGGTAGTATGAACAAACTATTCGTTGTCATTGTCATGTGACATCCCAGCATCAGTTGCATTGCTTCACAATTCTTCTCCCATGGCCTCATGGGATAGTAAAGCGTCTATCAGATACGCACTTTAGAATCTTTTTGCCTATTCCCTATATAGTAGGGAAGTAAGCATACTCTGATAACTTGCATATCTATATATTTTAGTGCTCTTGGAACACACTTGGCCAGTCTGACTCGAGGACTGAAAATAACTATTGTAAAAACGAATAGTTAGGGAATTACAAAACAAATTATCAGTAAATTTAATCATGAAATGACTTTAGGCTTATCAAATCTTCTTATCTTTTTCTTTACATATATATTCTCCTCAGGCAAAACGGTCTGCATGTTGAAATTCCCAGGCCCAGATCCACAGTATTGGGATACTGTGACCAAGATCTGTGTTTTCATTTTCGCCTTTGTGGTTCCCGTCTTGGTCATCTCCATCTGTTACGGCCTGATGATCCTTCGCCTTAAGAGTGTACGCTTGCTGTCCGGCTCCAAAGAGAAGGACAGAAACCTCCGGCGCATCACCCGCATGGTATTGGTGGTGGTAGCAGCTTTCATCATCTGCTGGACCCCCATCCATATCTTCATCATCGTCAAGACTGTGGTGGAGATCGACCACAAGAATCTGCTCGTGGTCGCCTGCTGGCACCTGTGTATTGCTCTTGGCTACATGAACAGCAGCCTCAACCCGGTCTTGTATGCATTCCTGGATGAAAACTTCAAGAGGTGCTTCAGAGAATTCTGCCTGCCCTTTCGTTCCCGCATGGAGCACGGCAGCTTTTCCAGAGCCCGTAGCGCCACGAGAGAGCCCATCTCGGTGTGCGCCAAGTCTGATTCAATGAAGCAGCCTACATGACTAGACCTGGACCAGATGCCTCCTGGTACGCTACCAAGGACACAGAAAGACCTGCAGTCTGAGGTCACCCAGATCTCCACCACTGAGTTTTAAACTCCTCTGAGGTTAATAAAAGTTGACGACAAGCTCATATACCGAAAGGCAAAATGCTTGTTTTATTAGTCATCTTTTTTTCCCACGTTTCTTGACTTCACTGTGTGGGAAATGTGATGGATGGCTCTAAAATAATCACCAAAAATTATAAGATGATTTGGACCATCAAGATTCTAATCATGCATTGGCAAAGACATCAAAAATGTGGCCTTGAATGGTCAACAGGAAATGCATACATTCATTAGTGGTATATGAGCCATCAAAGTGGATTCCCGTAATCAGATTTTAAAATAAAAGTGAATGCATTTCCCTGGGAATTGTGGGATCTTGTTATTGAATTACATTATTACCGGGGCCAAACGATGCACTGAATACACAAATTCAGATTCTAATACAACAAAATAAGCTGTAAGATGGATATTTCATTTAAAGAGACAAACATGCTAGTTTTTCAAAGAACGGTGAAAATGTACAGAGGTCTTTTGCCACTCCATAATAAGAGGATTTCATTAAACCTGAAGATAAAGATATATGGAGAAAGAGAGGTGTCGGATACAGAGAATGGACCAAAATTTCATCCTAAGGTTTGCAGGAAAGATTTGCAAGGATGACAGAGTAATTCCCTCAGGATGGCTGTTAAAATACACTGTTACATAAACTCTCGACACATTCATTTCATGGTGCTTGATAAGGTGTAATTTTGTGCTACTAGTGAAGGTGTTTGATAACCTTTGACTATGAAGTACACAGTGTTTAGACATATTCTGACTCTATCACAAAAGGACACTGATATTTTCTTTGTAGTTCTTTATGAAGTATTTAGTGCAACAATTCTTGCATTTCATTGCCATTAGCGCAGAATGGTTGTTTTTTGACCTTCTTCAAATCCCAAAGTTGAAGTGACATTTAACGATTCATTTTGTAATATTAGCGTTTCATTCTAAATGTCAGCTTTGCTGTAAAAGGAGAGTTTAGTTTCTTGAGCTGTTATAAACAATCCTTTTCCAGTCAGGAATGTGTTTATGTATTAGCAGTGAGTATTGCTTTTCTGTAAGAACTTGTATGTACTTTTGTGAAACTGTTGCATATTTCCTCATGAATTTATTTTTTATGGATGCACGGTATTTAGACGTCACCAATTATCTTAACTGTCAATGTCTATATTGTGAAAGCTAAAGTAGCCTATTAAAATGTTTCTGTAGGTTGCATGGGTGTTGGGAAAAATAACCTTTATCTCAATTTTCATTCCCCACATGATAAGTGAGCCATAGTATCTAAAATATACATTCGTCATATCATATATTGAATGATAAGCCTGCACTCTTTACCTGTTTTAAAGATTTAAATTTTGTTTGGTAAAAATATAACACAAAAGCACTAAAACAGCTGGTAGAAATGGAAAACTACTATGCTAATTTTCTGCAGGTACTTGTAAAGGTTGGAGACTCAAGTACTTTTACATAATCTCTTCAGCAGACAACCTATAGACCCCCATTATGAAATAAGTGCTTTTAGTAAAGTACTGGGCTACACGCATCTGAATCAGGATAAAAAGTAAAAAGAGGCTGTTGTACAGTGACTTCTATAAAGACAAAAGCTCCTGATATTTAATCTATTGTATTTTTTACTGATTTTTGTTGTCATTCCGGTTGAAATGAAATGAAATTTTGTTTCACTCAGTGTGCTTATATAATAATGGAGTAATGTTGTGTAGTCAGTCAAGCATCTGAAAATTACAGACAGTGAGCGTTGGTCCAAAAATACATTGTCGTTGAATAATTACTTAAGTCACCATCCACTTCCAATGTATGGAAAAACAGAGCATCATGGTAAAAATCTCTCATTTATTTACTCATCATATCCTTTTCTTACCAAACGAATCCTGAATCTTTTTTGTTCACTGTATACTTAGATATATTGCTCATTTGGTCAAATTAAATTATTTCTGGTTTGCTTCCATTGTGACAAATAGCCTAAAAGTAACCATGTATGGAAATCAATGAATTCATTCCTAACTCTCTCTCTTCACTTTTCACAAACAGGATATAAACTGAAACTGTGAAAGTTGTTGATCTGCAGAAAATATTGATTGTCGGCCACAGGAGGTCAAACAAATATTTCATTGTCTATTCTATACTGGAACTTTGCTGTTAATAGGGCCAAGCTGATTTTTCCCCCTTTTTCTGTAGCTAGTTTTGCAAAATGGGGTCCTGTTTACTGTGGCTTTCAATATATACAGTACCTCTGCTCTGTCTAGATTCCAACACAGTGAGAGGTGCAGAATCAGTCCACCTGTTATTTTTGAAAACAAAAATGGTGCTAAATGGTGCTCACCATCTCTTAGCTTTCTCTCATCGTCCAATTGTATTCCTCCTTCCACACAATTTAAACTGCAACTGACAGCTCTCAGTATCTGAACTGTCTTGTTGCATCCCACCTCCACCTCATTCTCCTCAGATTTTAGATATGTTACTCCACTCTCATATGTTGGCTATAAATGGGAATTTACTACAACGGCAAAAGCTGTTTTGAATCACTTTTATGCTTTTCTGAGGTCAAAAAGTCTTGTGTAGGGGCCCTGGAATATTTACTTATAGGGGGGCCTTGGGGGCACGGGGGCCTAACAGGACAGGTTCCACTCAGAACAGGCCTCGCCATGGTCGACCAAAGAAGTTGAGTGCACGTGCTCAGCGTCATATCCAGAGGTTGTGTTTGGGAAATAGACGTACGAGTGCTGCCAGCATTGCTGCAGAGGTTGAAGGGGTGGGGGGGTCAGCCTGTCAGTGTTCAGACCATACGCTGCACACTGCATCAAATTGGTCTGCATGGCTGTCGTCCCAGAAGGAAGCCTCTTCTAAAGATGATGCACAAGAAAGCCCGCAAACAGTTTGCTGAAGACAAGCAGACAAAGGAACCATGTCCTGAGGTCTGATGAGACCAAGATAAACTTATTTGGTTCAGATGGTGTCAAGCGTGTGTGGCGGCAACCAGGTGAGGAGTACAAAGACAAGTGTGTCTTGCCTACAGTCAAGCATGGTGGTTGGAGTGTCATGGTCTGGAGCTGCATGAGTGCTGCCGGCACTGGTTAGCTACAGTTCATTGAGGGAACCATGAATGCCAACAGAGCATGATCCCCTCCCTTCGGAGACTGGGCCGCAGGGCAGTATTCCAACATGATAACGACCCCAAACACACCTCCAAGACGACCACTGCATTGATAAAGAAGCTGAGGGTAAAGGTGATGGACTGGCCAAGCATGTCTCTAGACCTAAACCCTATTGAGCAGCTGTGGGGCATCCTCAAACGGAAGGTGGAGGACCGCAAGGTCTCTAACATCCACCAGCTCCGTGATGTCATCGTGGAAGAGGTTTCCAGTGGCAACCTGTGAAGCTCTGGTGAACTCCATGCCCAAGAGGGTTAAGGCAGTGCTGGAAAAAACCGGTGGCCACACAAAATATTAACACTTTGGGCCCAATTTGGACATTTCACTTAGGGGTGTACTCACTTTTGTGGCCAGTGGTTTAGACATTAATGGCTGTGTGTTGAGTTATTTTGAGGGGACAGCAAATTTACACTGTTGTACAAGCTGTACACTCACTACTTTACATTGTAGCAAAGTGTCATTTCTTCAGTGTTGTCACATGGAAAGATATAATAAAATATAATTACAAAAATGTGAGGGGTGTACTCACTTCTGTGAAATACTGTATACAGGGGCTTAAACGGGTTCTTTGTATGGCAGTGGTGCTATATAGCACCTTAACCACCCCAAAGAACCACTGAAGAACCAATTTTTGTTTGTGTGTGTGTGGCTGCATGTAAGCATGACGCTGCCCAATAGACAATAATGTTGCTAATGCCAGTGCAGTAACAAGTATCTTTCTACTTGTGCTAGGCTAGTTGCAGACAGTCTTTCATTGTAGAACATAACTGAATGTCAAATACAAACAGGTCTTTTCCATTTACTCAAAATCACAGACTTGAATATATTGGAATCTAAAAAACTAAAGTGAAATAACTAAAATAACTAAAAGACATTGATTAAGTTCAACTAAAAATATATGTTTAAAATGAAGATTAATTTAGTGTAACCACTTGCCTTAAAAAATTGAGTAAAATTAAAAAGCCATTTTTTTAGTGTACCTTGACACTTAAAGCAATGGTGTTTGCAGTATACCTTGTCCCATAGTAGGGATAATGGACTCTGGAAATGGCTACTGAGCGACACAGAGTCTCAACCGGCCAGCAGACACAATCTTAGATGAGTAAATGGTCTGAATAGCGAACACCATCATTATGGTCAGCAAATGTCATTTATGTGCTTCTCTGGTTCTTTGTGATTGTGGTTTGGAGTGTCAGTTACATAATGGCATAAACAGCGGATCAGAGAGCAATGTTGTTTACACTGAGAGGAGGGAAGCATCATGAGGCACAGTAATGACAAGAGACACAGCATGTCAGCTAGATTGATCAGGAGGATCACACTCTGCACAATATTGTGCTCAACTCCTTCAGTGTCCTTATGAGATTCATTACTGACAAGCTGTGGGCTAAATCAGAGAGTCAGTGTGGATTTTAAAATCGGATAACATTCTTACACATAATAACACCCCCCACCCCCCCACTTTGACTGTCAACTATCATACACGGTAAAACTAGATAAATATGCATAAACATTAAAAACATTATATAAAATGTCAGTCATTCTCTAAGCTAAACAGGTCCCTATAATTTATCTAAGGAGAATATGGCATACCCATATCCAGTTAAGACCTTCCATTAAAGGTTGCCCTGCTCAGTTTCCATGGTGATGTGGTTGTTTACCCATCAAGATGAGATGCTATACAATAATGACTGGTCTAATGGTTAAAGACATGCTGATATTATAAACATACGATGCACATTCTATGCCTGAGAGAAAAGAACATATAATCCAAACAATTATAGGGTGCCAGTTTTCAGTTGTGAAAACAGAAGCGCAACAATTTTATCAGTTATGGTGCACTCTATTAAAAGATAGATAGATAGATTGATAGATTGATTGATTGATTGATTGATTTTGTGCACCACCAAAAATGTGAACTTTAGCATCACTACTGATAACGCACGTTTTCAGTCACCAATGCCTTTTGCTTTGCATTTTGCAGCATGTTTGCAGTTGATTTATTTGTTACTGAGGTTGTTAATATTGTAAAGCACAATTCATTTACGTCATGTGTAAAAAGTCGGCATGAAATGGAAGTTGCAATAGTCTTTTCTTACCTATTGTGATGCATCCCATTTTAAATGCTTCTCGAACAAGAAAAAAAATGTAGGAGAGGACATGATTTTGTCCATGGAGAATTGATTGGATCATTGTGGTTTGCTATTGGTTTGCTCATGTGAGTGACAGGTTGTCCCGCCCTCACACCAGTAAGCACATCATCAGAGAAGAGATGTCGCTGCAAGAGGAAGTGAAAGTTGATTAAAGATTACGAGAGCAATTTTTTTTCCATTTATAACAAATTTGGCAATATTTAAAAAAAAAATACAAGAATGGTCCATTTTGATTTCACTGAGACTAAGGAAAAAGCTGTAGAAACTAAGAAACTAAGAAACTAAGGAAAAAGCTGTAACAAACTAGAAAATCCTTATGCTTTTAACAATTCATGGGCTGCCTGCTGTGAAACTTCTCATTTTCCTGACTTTTTGGAACTACATGATGGAAACTTCAGCTAACAATGACACATTTATACTTAAGCAAATAAGGATGTCCTTCTCTCAAAAACATTTAATGTAGCTTGCTGGCATTAGAAACAATAACATTTAATGCCAGTGCCCTGTCCACTTCTCAGTGTAGCTACCTCATGCTGTCTCACACCAGGCATCAAAAAACATTGATGAGAGCATTAAATGATGGTGGTCAATTAAGTGCTTGCAGAAGAGGCTGTTAGCATTTCAAAGCTTTCCGAGAAAGTGGGCCTTGAAGGGCTTTTCAACTGAAATACCCCACGAAGTCTCTCAGCATGACTCACTGTGGGCTGTAACATAAAGAACAGACCGAGAGCACAATGCCATTTCCCCTTCATGGATGCTGAAGTGGTGCTTTGATCTGCAAATTTTATCAATAGCGACCAAACCATTTCCAGCCTCAAGTGCTTTCAACAGTTTAGTACATACTTACATAAGCATCAACTCTGATATTCCATATATCTAACAGAGTATACTTTTCTGCTGGGGAACAGAAAAAAAAGACAAACAGAAACACAAGAGCTACAACTGACTTCAGCTACAGCCTTAGATGAAATCAACTGAAGATAAAAGAAGACATTAAACATTTCCAGATCTCAGCAGAGGAGGATTAAACAACTCCACAAACAGCACTACAGCTTCACATATTACTAACTTTAGACTTTTTTCTACAGAAGTTCTTATTGAGAATTAACAGAAGTTTAACACTCATGTTTGTTTCATTTGAAGTCACCATAATGGTGAACAATGTTTCCATTAGTTGGACTCCTAACTCTTATATGTTTCTGTTCTCTGACTGCTGTGACAATGTGTTTGTTAAACAATTGCAGTAGCAAAGAAAACTAAAATAAGGTCAGATGACGATTTTATAATCTTTGTGAAATAGCCTGAATCACTGATGTTGTTTGAATGCAATAATTGTGTTGTGCCATTAAAACAGCTATAAGGTTGGAGATAAAAAAGATTTTTAAAAAAAGTGAATTATAGTGACAAACACAGATATGAGCAATCAGCATATGAATCTCAATAATGGTGGCAACAAAATATTCACACAATCAGATCAACTCTGGACATCACAAAAAGCTACTAAAAGACAGATCAAAAACCACAGCAAAAATAAAAGCAAATAGTTAGAATTAAAGAAAATAATAGGACTATTCGGCTGCATAATTTATTCATGCTGTGATGCATGCTGGGAGTTTTGTACTATTGTTCCCAGTATGCATTGCAGCATGACACTTTTGATTGTCACCTTTGTTGAGATTCATGTGCTGATTCTTGATGTCTTTGTGTGTCATCTTAGAACAATTTTTATTTATTTTTATTTTTTTATTATTATTATCTTCTGATCGGTTTTGTTCCATTATAAGATTTCATTGACGGCCGGCTTTGTTTAGTTGCGAGGTCTCAATTGGATTCATTTCGCTACAAGATTTCAATGATGGACACTTTTGTTGCTTTAGGAGATCTCAATGACTGTCAGTTTTGTTTCCTTACGAGATTTCAATGACGGTGTCGGTTTTGTTCCTTTGCAAAATCTCAATGACAGTCAGTTTTGTTCCTTTACAAGATTTCAATGACGGTCGGTTTTGTTCCTTTAGAAGATTTCAATGACAGTCGGTTTTGTTCCTTTACGAGATTTTATTTACGGTCAGATTTGTTCAGTTACAAGATTTCAAAGATGGTCAGTTTTTGTTCTATTACGAGATTTAAATGGTACACGGTTTTGTTCCTTTATGAGATTTCAGTGACTGTCGGTTTTGTTCTATTGTGAGATCTCGACAATGTTTTTTTTTTTCTTTACGAGATTTCAAAGACAGTTGGTTTTGTTTCTTTACAAAATTTCAGTGATGGTTGGTTTTGGTGTTTTACTAGATCTCAATGACAGTCAGTTTTGTTCCTTTATGAGATCTCAGTGGTTGACGGTTTTGTTTTGTTATGAGATTTCAATGACGGTTGGTTCTGTTCAATTGCGAGATCTCAATGATGGTCAGTTTTATTCCGTTATGAGATTTCAAGGACAGTCGAGTTTGAAATGATTCAGACAGTTGGTTTTGTTTTGTGACAAGATTTCAATGATGGTCGGTTTTTAGTGTCAGTTTTGTTCCATTACAAGATTTCAATGATAGTCTGTTTTGTTCAGTTACGAGATTTCAATGACGGTCAGTTTTGTTCCTTTGCGAGATCTCAATGACAGTCGGTTTTGTTCCTTTACAAGATTTCAACGACGGTTGGTTTTGTTCCTTTGCAAGATTTCAATGACAGTCGGTTTTATTCCTTTACAAGATTTCAGTGACGGTCTGTTTTCTTCTGTTATGAGATTTCAAAGACAGTCAGTTTTGTTTCATTATTAGATTTTAATGAGTCAGTTTTGTTCCTTTATGAGATTTCAGTGACAGTTGGTTATGTTTCTTTACTCCATTACGACATTTCAGTGATGATCGGTTTTGTCTCATTACAAAATTTTAATGACGGTTGGTTTTTAGTGTCTGTTTTATTTTGTTACAAAATTTCAATCACAGTTCTTTTTTTTTTCATTACGAGATTTCAATGATGATCAGCTTCGCTTCATTATGTGATTTCAACGACGGACAGTTTCGCTTCGTTTCGTTACGATATTTCAGTGATGGCCGGTTTTGTTCCTTTGCGAGATTTCAATGATGGTCAGTTTTGTTTCTTTATGAGATCTCAATGACAGTCGGTTTTGTTTCTTTGTTCCTTTATGAGATTTCAAAGAAAGTCGGTTTTGTTTCATTGCAAAATTTCAATGATAGTTGGTTTCATTCTTTTACTAGATCTCAGTGACAGTGAATTCTGTTCCTTAACAAGATCTCAATGGTTGACAGTTTTGTTTTGTTATGTGATTTTTGTTATGACAGTTGGTTCTTTTCCACTTTGAGATTTCAATGATGGTTGGTTTTGTTCAATCTCGCAAAGGAAAAAAACTGACCGTCATTGAAGCCTGGTTGCCTTCTCGTAATAAAACAAAATGGACAGTCAATCAGACCTTGTAAAGGAACAAAACTGAGATTTCAGTGACGGCCTGTTTTGTTCCATTATGCCTTTTCAATAATGGTCGGTTTCATTTCATTATGAGATTTCAGTGATGTCAGTTTTGTTATTTTACAAGATTTCAAAGATGGTCCGTTTTTCATTACGAGACTTAATGGAGGGTTGGTTTTGTTCCATTATGAGATCTAAACTTTTTTTTTTTCTGTTAGGAGTTTACAAAGACGGTCAGTTTTGTTTAGTTATGAGGGTTTAGACAGTCGGTTTTGTTCCTTTAAAAGATTTCAGTGACGGTCAGTTTTGTTCCTTTAAAAGATTTCAGTGACGGTCAGTTTTGTTCCTTTAAAAGATTTCAATGACGGTCAGTTTTGTTCCTTTGAAAGATTTCAATGATGGTCATTTTTTTTTGTTACCACCGTTTGGTGGTGCAAATCAGGCTCAGAATCAGACTTAAAATCTTCAAGTGTGTGGCCAGCCTAAAGGAACAAACCATCATTGAAATCTCATAACGAAACAAAACTGACTGTCTTTGAAATCTTGTAAAAAAACAAAGAAACAAAACCAACCTTCACTGAAATCTCATAACCGAACAAAATATGCAGTCACTGAAATCTCGTAATAAAACAAAACTGACACTGAAAACCAACCGTCATTGAAATCTTGCCACAAAACAAAAACAACAGTTTGAATCATTTCAAACTCGACTGCCATTGAAATCTCATAACGGAATAAAACTAACCATTGAGATGTCTTAAAGCTACAATATGTAGATTTTTCGCCGCTAGAGGTCGCCTATTTAAAACAAAGGCGTAGCTTGATTATGCCGAGTTTGAGCGCGGAATCTTGGGAGATGTCGTCTTCACCTCACAGTCAGTGGAAAAGAATTGGAACAGGACTCGGGCAGAAATCATATTCATGGATGAGATTATTAACGTTACTGTAGTGTGAAGCAGAGCAGGGTGAGTGATGAGCTGAACGAGGCCACTGGAGCGATTGATAATGAGAGACGAGCACGACACATGCCTTCCGAGCAGCGGAACTTTTATTATGCTGTAGTCGCCGCTTCCGCTTGTTCCGGTCAAGTGTATGAGGTAACACACAGCGCTGTTTATCATATTAGATACATTTGACTGTGTTGAAAATGATGTTATTATGTTACTCTAAACATTCGCTCGGCGGCTGCTGTGAGACACTTTTTGCACACTGCAGTAAGCTAGATTGATTTCAGAATATCATATTAATAAATGCTGTGTGGCTTGGGTTGATAAATGGCATGCGATTAATTTTAAAATGTATTGTATGATGGTGAAAATGCTGTATTACTTAGCTACTTGACAAAATAGAGTTTTTCTCTGAGGCATGGAAAAATGTACTCTCGGAAAATAAACAAAACTAGATTTAAAAATTAAGACTAAACGTGTTGAGCTATATAACAATCATTCATTTTCTGTCTATAAACCAAACAGTTGTTCTCTTGTCTAATAAAACATGTAATATATTAAAGCGTCTTTGGCGTTCCCATGGTTTCTACGAAATAAAACCGGAAACCGAGGGTAACACAGATATAACTCCATTGACAGGCGACTCACGGACACGTCCCATATCCTTGTTAAAATCGCAATTTTCTCACGATTTACAAATAGTTGGAAACATTTCAGATATTGTAAGTACTCAACTGAACAAAATATATAACACTAGCCTAGTGTTTTTTGGATATTTTACTGCAAAAATTTAATATCATTTTTGTCTTTAATGGAACAAAACCGACCATCATTGAGATGTCACAACTGAACAAAATTGAACTGACTGAAAACCGTAACCAACTGTCATTAAAATCTTGTAAAGAACAAAACTGACCATCATTGAAATCTCGTAACCGAATAAAACCGACCATCACTGAAATCTCATAATGGAAAAAAACGACCATCATTGAAAACTCATAACAGAACAAAACTGACAATGAAAACTCAGTCTCTTAGCAGAATGAAACCAACCATCATTGAAATCTTGTAATGAAACAAAACCGCCTGTCTTTGAAATCTTGTCAAAGAAAAAAAAGGAACAAAACCGGCCGTCTTTGAAATCTCATAACAGAACAAAACTGACTGACACTGAAAACCAACCGTCATTGAAATCTTGTAATAGAACAAAACCCACTGTTATTAAAATCTCATTAAGAAACAAAGCCAACCGTCATTAAAATCTCGTAAGAAATAACAAGCTTTTTTTTTTTTTTTTTAAAGCGCCATTATTTCAATTTCGTTAAGGAACAAAATCAACTGTCATTGAAATCTGAGAATGGAACAAAAACAACCGTCATTGAAATCTCATAACACAGCAAAACCGACTGTCATTGAAATCTCATAACACAGCAAAAGCGCCCATCATTGAAATCTCATAACAGAACAAAACCAACCATCACTGAACTCTCGTAACGAAACAAAACTGACCATCCTTGAAGTCTCGGAACTGAACAAAACTGCCCATCATTGAAATCTTGTAATGGAACAAAGCCAACTGTCATTAAAATCTTTTAAAAGAACAAAACATACCGTAATGAGCTCTCTTAACAAATGAAAATTTGACTGACTGACAATGAAAACCAACTGTCATTGCAGTCTCGTAAAGGACGTTAATAATGTTAATAATCTCATCCATGAATATGATTTCTGCCCGAGTCCTGTCCCAATTCTTTTCCACTGACTGTGAGGTGAAGACGACATCTCCCAAGATTCCGCGCTCAAACTCGGCATCATCAAGCTACGCCTTTGTTTTAAATAGGCGACCTCTAGCGGCGAAAAATCTACATATTGTAAAGGAACAAAACCGACCTTCATTTAAATCTCATAATGGAACAAAACAGGCCATCTTTGAAATCTCATAAAGAAATAAAACCGACCATCATTGAACCCTTGTAATGAAAACAAAACAGACCATCATTGAAATCTTGTAATGGAACAAAACTGACACTGAAACCCGACTGTCATAGAAATCTCGTCACAAAATTCTCTGTCTTTGAAATGTCGTAAAAGAATGAAAAAACAAAACTGACCGTCATTGAAATCTTGTAACTGAACAAAACAGACCATCATTGAGATCTCACAATTGAGCAAAAAATGATGATCATTGAGATCTTGTAACTGAACAAAACCAACAATCGTAGAAATATTGTAACGAAACAAAACCGATTGTCTTTGAAATCTCGTAAAGGAACAAACTTACCGTCATTGAGATTATATAGCCGGACAAAACTGGCCATCACTGAAATCTCACAACTGAATAAAACAACGTCATTAAAATCTTGTAACTGAATAAACCTGACCGCCATTGAAGTCTCGTAACGAAACGAAACAAAACCGATTGTCTTTGAAATCTCGTAAAAGAACAAAACCGACTAACGCTGAAAATCGATTATCATTGAGATCTCTTAACTAAACAAAATCAACCATCATTGAAATCTCATAATGAAACAAATCTGATTGTCTTTGAAATCTCGTAAAGGAACAAACGTGACCGTCATTGAAGTCTCTTACTGGAATGAAACCAATCATCATTGAAATCTTGTAACGAAACAAAACCGATTGTCTTTGAAATCTCGTAAAAAAGAAAAAAGGAACAAAACCGACTGTCACTGAAAATCGATTGTCATTGAAGTCTCGTAAAGGAACAAACTTACCATCATTGAGATCACATAGCCGGACAAAACCAGCCGTCACTGAAATCTCATAACCTAATAAAACAGACGTCATTAAAATCTCGTAACAGAATAAAACTAGTAATGGAATGAAACCAACCATCATTGAAATCTCGCAACAAAACAAAACCAATTGTCTTTGAAATCTCGTAAAAGAACAAAGGAAGAAAACTGACTGTCACTGAAAATCGATTGTCATTGAGATCTCTTAACTGAACAAATCTCGTAAAAAAACAAATCCGATTGTCTTTGAAGTCTCGTAAAGGAAAAAAACTTACCGTCATTGAGATCACATAGCTGGACAAAACCAGCCGTCACTGAAATCTCATAACCGAATAAAACAGACGTCATTAAAATCTCGTAACAGAATAAAACCAGTAACGGAATGAAACCAACCATCAATGAAATCTCGTAAAGAAACAAAATCGATTGTCTTTGAAATCTCTTAAAAGAACAAAGGAAGAAAACCGACTGTCACTGAAAATCAATTGTCATTGACATCTCTTAACTGAACAAAACCAACCATCATTGAAATCTCGTAGTGAAACAAATCTGATTGTCTTTGAAATCTCATGAAGGAAAAAATTATTAGGTTATGAGATTTCAGTGACGGCTGGTTTTGTCCGGATATGTGATCTCAATGACAGTAAGTTTTGAGATCAATGAAGGCAATCAGGGTTTTTTTTCACTACAAGATTTCATTGATAGTTGGTTTCATTCCGTTATGAGTTTTAATCGGTTAGGAGATTTTATCGACGTCTGTTTTATTCGGTTATGAGATTTCAGTGACGGCTGGTTTTGTCCAGCTATGTGATCTCAGTGACGGTAAGTTTGTTCCTTTACGAGACTTCAACGACAATCGATTTTCAGTGACAGTCGGTTTTGTTCCTTTGTTCTATTTCACGAGATTTCAAAGACAATCGGTTTTGTTTCATTATGAGACTTCAATGGCGGTCAGATTTATTCGGTTGCGAGCTTTTAATTATGTCTTTTAATTTTGTTCCTTTACAAGATTTCAAAGACAATCGGTGTTGTTTCATTATGAGACTTCGATAACGGTCAGATTTATTAGGTTACGAGATTTTTAATGTCTGTTTCATTAGGTTATGAGATTTTTAGTGACGGCTGGTTTTGTCCGGCTATGTGATTTCAATGACGGTAAGTTTGTTCCTTTACGAGATTTCAAAGACAAGAGATCCCAATGACAATCGATTTTCAGTGACAGTCGGTTTTCTTCCTTTGTTCTTTTACGAGATTTCAAAGACAATCGGTTTTGTTTCCTTACGAGATTTCAATGATGGTTGGTTTCGTTCCGCTAAGAGATGTCATTAATGGTCAGGTTTATTCAGTTACGAGATTTTAATGACATCTGTTTTATTCAGTTATGAGATTTCAGTGATGGCCGGTTTTGTCCAGCTATGTGATCTCAATGATGGTTAGTTTTGTTCCTTTACAAGATTTCAAAGACAATTGGTTTTGTTTCATCGTGAGATTTCAATGATGGTTGGTTTCGTTCCGTTACGAGATTTCAATGGCGGTCAGGTTTATTCAGTTGTGAGATTATAATGATGTCTGTTTTATTTGGCTATGAGATTTCAGTGGCGGCTGGTTTTGTCCGGCTATGTAATCTCAATTACGGTAAGTTTGTTCCTTTACGAGATCTCAATGACAATCGATTTTCAGTGACAGTCGGTTTTGGTCCTTTGTTCTTTTTTACGAGATTTCAAAGACAATCGGTTTTGCTTCGTTGCGAGATTTCAATGATGGTTGGT
This sequence comes from Ctenopharyngodon idella, assembly GCF_019924925.1. NCBI lineage: Eukaryota > Metazoa > Chordata > Actinopteri > Cypriniformes > Xenocyprididae > Ctenopharyngodon > Ctenopharyngodon idella. Next base: position 20,518,665 of record NC_067235.1, on the reverse strand, counting down.
TTCGTTCTGTTACGAGACTTCAATAGCGGTGCAGTTTATTTGGTTGCAAGATTTTAATGATGTCTGTTTTATTAGGTTATTAGATGTCAGTAACGGCTGGTTTTGTCCGGCTATGTCTAGTCTCTTAGGGGAATGAAACCAATCATCATTGAAATCTCGTAACGAAACAAAACCGTTTGTTTTTGAAATCTCGTAAAAAAGAACAAAGCAACAATACCGACTGTCACTGAAAATTGAATGTCATTGAGATCTCGTAAAGGAACAAACTTACCGTCATTGAGATCACATAGCCGGACAAAACCAGCCGTCACTGAAATCTCATAGCCTAATAAAACAGACATCATTCAAATCTCGCAACCGAATAAACCTGACCGCCATTGAAGTCTCTTAGGGGAATGAAACCAATCATCATTGAAATCTCGGAATGAAACCAACCATCAATGAAATCTTGTGGCGAAAAAAACCCAGATTGCCTTCATTGATCTCAAAACTTACTGTCATTGAGATCACAAAGCCGGGAAAAAAACGGCCGTCACTGAAATGTCATAACCGAATAAAACAGACTTTATTAAAATCTCGTAACCGAATAAACCTGACCGCCATTGAAGTCTCTTAGGGGAATGAAACCAATCATCATTGAAATCTTGTAACGAAACAAAACCGATTGTCTTTGAAATCTCGTAAAAAAAAGAACAAAGGAACAAAACTGACTGTCACTGACAGTCGATTGTCATTGAAATCTCGTAAAGAAACAAAACCAATTGTCTGTGAAATCTTGCAAAGGAACAAACTTACCGTCATTGAGATCACATAGCCGGACAAAACCAGCCGTCACTGAAATCTCATAACCGAATAAAACAGACATCATTAAAATCTTTTAACCTAATAAATCTGACCGTTGTCAAAATCTCGTAACAGAACGAAACCAACCATCATTGACATCTCGTAAAGAAACAAAACCAATTGTCTTTGAAATCTTGTAAAAGAACAAAGGAAGAAAACCGACTGTCTCTGAAAATCGATAGTCATTGAGATCTCTTAACTGAACAAAGCCAACCATCATTGAAATCTCATAAAAGAGCAAAACCGACTAACACTGAAAATCGTTTGTCATTGAGATCTCTTAACTGAAGAAAACCAACCATCATTGAAATCTCGTAATGAAACAAATCTGATTGTCTTTGAAATCTCATAAAGGAACAAACTTACCGTCATTGAGATCACATAGCCGGACAAAACCAGCCGTCACTGAAATCTCATATCCTAATAAAACAGACATCATTAAAATCTTGCAACCGAATAAACCTGGCCGCCATTGAAGTCTTGTAACGGAACGAAACCAACCATCATTGACATCTTGTAAAGAAACAAAACGAATTGTCTTTGAAATCTCGTAAAAGAACAAAGAAACAATACCGACTCTCACTGAAAATCGATTGTCATTGAAGTCTCATCAAGAAACAAACTTACCGTCATTGAGATCACATAGCCGGACAAAACCAGCCGTCACTGAAATCTCATAACCGAATAAAACAGACGTCATTAAAATCTTGTAACAGAATAAAACTAGTAACGGAATGAAACCAACCACCAATGAAACTTTGTAACGAAAAAAAAAAGATTGTCTTTGAAATCTTGTCAGGGAACAAAACTAACCATCATTGAGATCACATAGCCGGACAAAAGCGGACATTACTGAAATCTCATAACTAAATAAAACAGACATCATTAAAATTTCGTAACCGAATAAACCTGACCGTCATTGAAGTCTCTTAACGGAATGAAACCAATCATCATTGAAATCTGGTGACAAAACAAAACCGATTGTCTTTGAAATCTCGTAAAAGAACAAAGGAACAAAACTGACTGTCACTGAAAATCAATTGTCATTGAGATCTCGTAAAGGTACAAACTTACCGTCCTTGAGATCACATAGCCGGACAAAACCGTCCGTCACTAAAATGTTATAACTGAATAAAACAGACGTCATTAAAATCTTGTAACCGAATAAAACTCATAACGGAATGAAACCAATCATCAATGAAATCTTGTAGCGAAAAAAACCTGATTGCCTTTGAAAACTTGTAAAGGAACAAAACTAACCGTCATTGAGATCATGTAACCAGACAAAAACGGCCGTCACTGACATCTCATAACTGAATAAAACAAACGTCATTAAAATCTCATAACTGAATAAACCTGACTGTCATTGAAGTCTCTTAGCGGAACAAAACCAACCATCATTGAAATCTCGTAAGGAAACAAAACCAATTGTCTTTGAAACCTCGTAAAGCAACAAACTTACCGTCATTGAGATCACATAGCCGGACAAAACCGGCCGTTACTGAAATGTCATAACCGTATAAAACAGATGTCATTAAAATCTCGTAACCGAATAAAACCGACCGTCATTGAAGTCTCTTAGTAGAATAAAACCAACCATCATTGAAATCTCGTCACGAAAAAAAAACGATTGTCTTTGAAATCTCATCATTGACATCTCATAAAGAAACAAAACCAACTGTCTTTGAAATCTCGTAAAGGAAAACACTTACCGTCATTGAGATCACATAGCCGGACAAAACCAGCCGTCACTAAAAATCTCATAACCTAATAAAACAGACATCATTAAAATCTTGCAACCGAATAAACCTGACCACCATTGCAGTCTCGTGACGGAACGAAACCAACCATCATTGAAATATCACAATGAAACAAAACCGATTGTCTTTGAAATCTCGCAAAAGAACAAAACTGACTAACACTGAAAATTGATTGTCATTGAGATCTCTTAACTGAACAAAACCAACCATCATTGAAATCTCGTAATGAAACAAATCGATTGTCTTTGAAATCTTATAAAGGAACAAACTTATCGTCATTGAGATCACATAGCCGGACAAAACCAGCCGTCACTGAAATCTCATAACCGAATAAAACAGACATCATTAAAATCTTGTAACCGAATAAAATTCGTAATGGAATGAAACCAACCATCAATGATATCTTGTAGCGAAAAAACCCGATTGCCTATTAAATCTTGTAAAGGAACAAAATTAACCATCATTGAGATCACGTAACTGGACAAAAACGGCCGTCACTGAAATCTCATAACTGAATAGAACAGACTTCATTAAAATCTCATAACCGAATAAATCTGACCGTCATTGAAGTCTCTTAGCGGAACGAAACCAACCATCATTGAAATCTTGTAAGGAAACAAAACCAATTGTCTTTGAAATCTTGTAAAGGATCAAACTTACCATCATTGAGATCACATAGCAGGACAAAACCGGCCGTCACTGAAATGTCATAACCGAATAAAACAGATGTCATTAAAATCTCGTAACTGAATAAACCTGACCGTCAATGAAGTCTCTTAGCAGAATGAAACCAACCATTATTGAAATCTCGTATCAAAACAAAACCGATTGTCTTTGAAATCTCGTAAAAGAACAAAGGAAGAAAACCGACTGTCACTGTAAATCGATTGTCATTGGGATCTCTTGTCTTTGAAATCTTGTAAAGGAACAAACTTACCTTCCTTGAGATCACATAGCCGGACAAAACTGGCTGTCACTGAAATCTCAAAACTGAATAAAACAGACATCATTAAAATCTCATAACCGAAGAAACCTGACCGTCATTGAAGCCTCTTAGCGGAACGAAACCAACCATCATTGAAATCTCATAAAGAAACAAAACCAATTGTCTTTGAAATCTCGTAAAGGAACAAACTTACCGTCATTGAGATCACATAGCCGGACAAAACCGGCCGTCACTGAAATCTCATAATTGAATAAATCAGGCGTCATTAAAATCTTGTAACCGAATAAAACTTGTAACGGAATGAAACCAACCATCAATGAAATCTTGTAGCGAAAAAAACCCAGATTGCCTTCATTGATCTCAAAACCTGAGATCACATAACTGGACAAATCCGGCGGTCACTGATATGTTATAACTGAATAAAACAGACATCATTAAAATCTCGTAACCGAATAAAACTCATAAGGGAATGAAACCAACCATCAATGAAATCTTGTAGCGAAAAAAAACCCGATTGCCTTTGAAATCTTGTAAAGGAACAAAACTAACCGTTATTGAGATCATGTAATCAGAAAAAAACGGCCATCATTGACATCTCATAACTGAATAAAACAGAAGTCATTAAAATCTCGTAACCGAATAAACCTGATCGTCATTGAAGTCTCTTAGCGGAACGAAACCAACCATCATTGAAATCTCGTAAGGAAACAAAACCAATTGTCTTTGAAATCTTGTAAAGCAACAAACTTACCATCATTGAGATCACGTAGCCGAACAAAACCGGCTGTCACTGAAATGTCATAACCGAATAAAACAGATGTCATTAAAATCTCGTAACCGAATAAACCTGACCGTCATTGAAGTCTATTAGCGGAATAAAACCAGCCATCATTGAAATCTCATAACGATACAAAACCGATTGTCTTTGAAATCTCGTAAAAGAACAAGGGACTAAAGCCGACTGTAACTGAAAATCGATTGTCATTGGGATCTCTTGTCTTTGAAATCTCGTAAAGGAACAAACTTAACGTCATTGAGATCACATAGCCGGACAAAACCAGCCGTCACTGAAATCTCATAACCTAATAAAACAGACATTATTAAAATCTTGTAACCTAATAAATCTGACCGTCATCGAAGTCTCGAAACAGAACGAAACCAACCATCATTGAAATCTCATAACGAAACAAAACCGATTGTCTTTGAAATCTCGTAAAAGAACAAGGGACTAAAGCGGACTGTAACTGAAAATCGATTGTCATTGGGATCTCTTGTCTTTGAAATGTTGTAAAGGAACAAACTTACCGTCATTGAGATCACATAGCCGGACAAAACCAGCCGTCACTAAAAATCTCATAACCTAATAAAACAGACATCATTAAAATCTCATAACCTAATAAATCTGACCGTCATCGAAGTCTCGTAACGAAACGAAACCGATTGTCTTTGAAATCTTGTAAAGGAACAAAACTAACCATCATTGATATCACGTAACCGGACAAAACCGGCTGTCACTGAAATCTCAAAACTGAATAAAACAGACATCATTAAAAGCTCGCAACCGAATAAACCTGACCACCATTGAAGTCTCGTAACGGAATGAAACCAACCATCATTGAAATCTCGCAACGAAACAAAACCGATTGTCTTTGAAATCTCGTAAAAGAGAACAAAGGAACAAAACCAACTGTCACTGAAAACCGATTGTCTTTGAAATCTCGTAAAAGAACAAAACCAACTAACACTGAAAATCGATTGTCATTGAGATCTCTTAAATGAACAAAACCAACCATCATTGAAATCTCGTAATGAAACAAATCCGATTGTCTTTGAAATCTTGTAAAGGAACAAACTTACCGTCATTGAGATCACATAGCCGGACAAAACCAGCCGTCACTGAAATCTCATAACCTAATAAAACAGACATCATTAAATTCTCGTAACCGAATAAACCTGACCGTCATTGAAGTCTCTTAGGGGAATGAAACCAATCATCGTTGAAATCTCGTAACGAAACAAAACCGATTGTCTTTGAAATCTCGTAAAAGAGAACAAAGGAACAAAACCAACTGTCACTGAAAATTGATTGTCATTGAAGCCTCGTAAGGAACAAACTTACCATCATTGAGATCACATAGCCGGACAAAACCAGCCATCACTGAAATCTCATAACCGAATAAAACAGACGTCATTAAAATCTCGTAACAGAATAAAACTAGTAATGGAATGAAACCAACCATCAATGAAACCTTGTAAAGAAAAAAAAAAAAGATTGTCTTTGAAATCTTGTCAGGAAACAAAACTTACCGTCATTGAGATCACATAGCCGGACAAAACCAGCCGTCACTGAAATCTCATAACTAAATAAAACAGACGTCATTAAAATTTTGTAACCGAATTAACCTGACCGTCTTTGAAGTCTCTTAGCGGAATGAAACCAATCATCATTGAAATCTCGTAACGAAACAAAACCGATTGTCTTTGAAATCTTGTAAAAGAACAAAGGAACAAAACTGACTGTCACTGAAAATCGATTGTCATTGAGATCTCGTAAAGGAACAAACTTACCGTCATTGAGATCACATAGCTGGACACAACCAGCCGTCACTGAAATCTCATAACCGAATAAAACAGACGTCAATAAAATCTCACAACCGAAGAAACCTGACCATCATTGAAGACTCGTAACGGAACGAAACTATCCATCATTGAAATCTCACAATGAAACAAAACCGACTGTCTTTGAGATCTCGTAAAGGAACAAACTTACCGTCATTGAGATCACATAGCCGACCAAACCAGCCATCATTGAAATCTCATAACCTAATAAAACAGACATCATTAAAATCTCGCAACCGAATAAACCTGACCGTCGTTGAAGTCTCTTAGGGGAATGAAACAAAACCGTTTGCCTTTGAATTCTTGTAAAGGAACAAACTTACCGTCATTGAGATCACATAGCCAGACAAAACTGGCCATCACTGAAATCTCATAACTGAATAAAACAGACGTCATTAAAATCTCATAACCGAAGAAACCTGACCGTCATTGAAGTCTCTTAGGGGAATGAAACCAATCATCATTGAAATCTCGTAACGAAACAAAACCGATTGTCTTTGAAATCTTGTATGAAAGAACAAAGGAACAAAACCGACTGTCACTGAAAATTGATTGTCATTTAGATCTCGTAAAGGAACAAACTTACCGTCATTGAGATCAGAGAGCCAGACAAAACTGTCACTGAAATCTCATTACCGAATAAAACAGACGTCATTAAAATCTCGTAACAGAATAAAACTAGTAACGGAATGAAACCAACCATCAATGAAACCTTGTAACGAAAAAAAACGTTTGTCTCTGAAATCTTGTAAGGAACAAAACTAATCGTCATTGAGATCACGTAACTGGACAAAACCAGCTGTCACTGAAATCTCATAACCTAATAAAACAGACATCATTAAAATCTTGCAATCGAATAAACCTGACCGCCATTGAAGTCTCGTAACGGAACGAAACAAAACCGATTGTCTTTGAAATCTCGTAAAAGAACAAAACCGACTAACACTGAAAATCGATTGTCATTGAGATCTCTTAAATGAACAAAACCAACCATCATTGAAATCTCGTAATGAAACAAATCCGATTGTCTTTGAAATCTTGTAAAGGAACAAACTTACCGTCATTGAGATCACATAGCCGGACAAAACCAGCCGTCACTGAAATCTCATAACCTAATAAAACAGACATCATTAAAATCTCGTAACCGAATAAACCTGACCGTCATTGAAGTCTCTTAGGGGAATGAAACCAATCATCATTGAAATCTCGTACCGAAACAAAACCGATTGTCTTTGAAATCTCATAAAAGAGAACAAAGGAACAAAACCAACTGTCACTGAAAATCGATTGTCATTGAAGCCTCGTAAAGGAACAAACTTACCATCATTGAGATCACATAGCCGGACAAAACCAGCCATCACTGAAATCTCATAACCGAATAAAACAGACGTCATTAAAATCTCGTAACAGAATAAAACTAGTAACGGAATGAAACCAACCATCAATGAAACCTTGTAATGAAAAAAAAAAAAAATGATTGTCTTTGAAATCTTGTCAGGAAACAAAACTTACCGTCATTGAGATCACATAGCCGGACAAAACCAGCCGTCACTGAAATCTCATAACTAAATAAAACAGACGTCATTAAAATTTCGTAACCGAATAAACCTGACCGTCTTTGAAGTCTCTTAGCGGAATGAAACCAATCATCATTGAAATCTCGTAACGAAACAAAACCGATTGTCTTTGAAATCTCGTAAAAGAACAAAGGAACAAAACTGACTGTCACTGAAAATCGATTGTCTTTGAGATCTCATAAAGGAACAAACTTACCGTCATTGAGATCACATAGCCGGACAAAACCAGCCGTCATTGAAATCTCATAACCTAATAAAACAGACATCATTAAAATCTCGCAACCAAATAAACCTGACCGTCGTTGAAGTCTCTTAGGGGAATGAAACAAAACCGTTTGCCTTTGAATTCTTGTAAAGGAACAAACTTACCGTCATTGAGATCACATAGCCAGACAAAACTGGCCGTCACTGAAATCTCTTAACTGAATAAAACAGACGTCATTAAAATCTCATAACCGAATAAACCTGACCGTCTTTGAAGTCTCTTAGCGGAATGAAACCAATCATCATTGAAATCTCGTAACGAAACAAAACCGATTGTCTTTGAAATCTCGTAAAAGAACAAAGGAACAAAACTGACTGTCACTGAAAATCGATTGTCTTTGAGATCTCGTAAAGGAACAAACTTACCGTCATTGAGATCACATAGCCGGACAAAACCAGCCGTCATTGAAATCTCATAACCTAATAAAACAGACATCATTAAAATCTCGCAACCGAATAAACCTGACCGTCGTTGAAGTCTCTTAGGGGAATGAAACAAAACCGTTTGCCTTTGAATTCTTGTAAAGGAACAAACTTACCGTCATTGAGATCACATAGCCAGACAAAACCGGCCATCACTGAAATCTCATAACTGAATAAAACAGACGTCATTAAAATCTCATAACCGAAGAAACCTGACCGTCATTGAAGTCTCTTAGGGAAATGAAACCAATCATCATTGAAATCTCGTAACGAAACAAAACCGATTGTCTTTGAAATCTTGTATGAAAGAACAAAGGAACAAAACCGACTGTCACTGAAAATTGATTGTCATTGAGATCTCTTAAATGAACAAAACCAACCATCATTGAAATCTCGTAATGAAACAAATCCGATTGTCTTTGAAATCTTGTAAAGGAACAAACTTACCGTCATTGAGATCACATAGCTGGACAAAACCAGCCGTCACTGAAATCTCATAGCCTAATAAAACAGACATCATTAAAATCTCGTAACCGAATAAACCTGACCGTCATTGAAGTCTCTAAGGGGAATGAAACCAATCATCATTGAAATCTCGTAACGAAACAAAACCGATTGTCTTTGAAATCTTGTATGAAAGAACAAAGGAACAAAACCGACTGTCACTGAAAATTGATTGTCATTTAGATCTCGTAAAGGAACAAACTTACCGTCATTGAGATCAGAGAGCCGGACAAAACCGTCACTGAAATCTCATTACCGAATAAAACAGACGTCATTAAAATCTCGTAACAGAATAAAACTAGTAACGGAATGAAACCAACCATCAATGAAACCTTGTAACGAAAAAAAACATTTGTCTCTGAAATCTTGTAAGGAACAAAACTAATCGTCATTGAGATCACGTAACCGGACAAAACCAGCTGTCACTGAAATCTCATAACCTAATAAAACAGACATCATTAAAATCTTGCAATCGAATAAACCTGACCGCCATTGAAGTCTCGTAACGGAACGAAACAAAACGATTGTCTTTGAAATCTCGTAAAAGAACAAAACCGACTAACACTGAAAATCGATTGTCATTGAGATCTCTTAAATGAACAAAACCAACCATCGTAGAAATATTGTAACAAAACAAAACCGATTGTCTTTGAAATCTCGTAAAGGAACAAACTTACTGTCCTTGAGATCACATGGCCGGACAAAACCAGCCGTCACTGAAATCTCATAACCTAATAAAACAGACATCATTAAAATCTCGCAACCGAATAAATCTGACCGCCATTGAAGTCTCGTAACGGAATGAAACCAACCATCATTGAAATCTCGCAACGAAACAAAACCAATTATCTTTGAAATCTTGTAAAAAAAAAAAAAAACAAAGGAACAAAACCGACTGTCACTGAAATTCGATTGTCATTGATATCTCATAAAGGAACAAACTTACCGTCATTGAGATCACATAGCCGGACAAAACCAGCCTTCACTGAAATCTCATAACCGAATAAAACAGATGTTATAAAAATGTCGTAACAGAATAACCATCAATGAAACCTTGTAACAAAAAAAAAAACTATTGTCTTTGAAATCTTGTAAAGGAACAAAACTAACCGTCATTGAGATCATGTAACCGGGCAAAACTAGCAATCACTGAAATGTGATTTTCTTGTGATAGTGTCTAAACCAGTACATTAAGGACTTCCTTCCATCTCGTCTATTCTGATTTTCACTTCCTGCCCCCCATCTGAATTTCGTGCATCATCAGAACCACATGATTGCAAAAAAGTTATAAGAACTTTTGTAGATGAACGACAGTAAATAAAGTCATTCTGGTTAGTAATATGTGAAGCTGTAATGCTGTTTGTGGAGTTGTTTAATCCTCCTCTGCTGAGATCTGGAGAGATTTAATGTCTTTTTTTATCTTCAGTTGATTTCATCTAAGGCTGTGGCTGAAGACAGTTGTAGCTCTTGTGTTTCTGTTTGTGTCTTTTTTTTCGGTTCTCTTCTTTCCTTCAGTGATTCTGCTTGTTAATGCTAAGATGATTCTATAAATAATTTATAAAGACTGACATATGGCATTGCTATGGCCTGCTTGTGGCTCAGATCTGGCAAACATGAGCGGTCCGCCCAAGTGCCATCATTCCACGCCACATGTGGCCCAGATCATCATACCGCACGTGGCAGATTTGGGCCAGATTTGGCAAAAAGTTGCTATCTGGGTTAGAATGGACAAGATGGAAGAAAGTCTGTACTGTGCTGGTATAGAAAGGTATAAACAGAAAATCACAACATGTGTTGGACTTGATCCTTATGTTATGAAGAGGAGTGTTTTTTCTACTGAATTGAAAGACTTGCCTGCCATCAAGGCGGTAGATATAGAGAATGTGAAGCTGCCCTCACGCTGTGTTGAGTTCTAGTCTGGTTTGTTTATTTTGCACTGCCTTTCTACTAGTGAGTTTAGGGCAGTATTTTGATTTTCTGTCCTGATTGTGAAAAATGTCACCATTTTAGGTCATTCATGCCAAATCATGAATTGCAATTAGAACTCACATCATCGTTCAGGGAAAAAAACGGTGTAATACGATTTTCGTCTTTTCTACATGTAACAAAACACTAAGGGAAGCAGGTTGAGGTGGTAATGGGAAGACGCCATATAGCAAATCTAATGTCGTCACTAATTGAACCCACTGCCTATCACTTAATATAATAATCACATTGCTGAGTGTTTTTGAAAGTTTTGTATTTTCTTAGGTTTAATAATTAACATGACATTTGCGAGTATGACTCTAACTCGGCTTGTGAATGAGCATAACTTGCACGCAGCCACTATAAAACTGTTCACAGGCTTCTGTGGGTTTCATTTTAGTTGTCATGTTGAAATAAATACAAAAAATACAGGTGTGTCGGTGTCTGTCCGCTGAATGTGACCCTCCGATTCTCCTCCATGGCCATTTGGGAAAGTGAATATTTACAAAGACAACATTGAAACTACAGTTACATTTACACCCTTCCCAACAAAGAAATGGATCTACTTCTGTCAGTTTGTTGAACTCATTTATTTGGACATTTTTACCATATGATGGCTGAAGCAGCAGAGCGTGACAGTTTTCAACAGTAACCAGATCAACATTGACCCTTTTCACATTTCCGGGTTTCTCAGGAAGTCGTCATAGTTGGGTAAACTTCTATAGCTGTGAATGAGACTACATTATATATATATTTTTTGTATTCCCATTTGCTCAAATAATAAACTCCACAAGTGTTTTCACAACTTTCAAAAAGAGGGGAAAAAATAGAGAATGATAACAGCAGTCAAAAGAAAGATGTCCATTTTATCCTTCACTGCCACTGTATTAAAAACACCCTCACAGCAGCATTAAATTTATTTATTTATTTATTTATTTTTTGATGCAAAGGTAATATAAGTATAGTGTTATATATGTACATACATTCATATATATATTTATAAAAAAAAATAAAAATTAAAAAAAAAAAAAGTATAAAAACACTTTACAATACTGACAACCTTTAAAATGCATCACTGTTTGTGAAAAGGGTCCTTTGTGAACAGAATTCTACAAAACTTAAGCGAAAACACCAAACGATCATGCAATGGGATAAAATAGCTTCTCTTCCCTGCAAATGATAAGAATGAATATTTAACCAAGTCAAAAACAAAACAGGTTAGCAGGTATCCATATTAATTTCAGTATCAGCAGATGCTATTAAGTTAAAAAAAAAAAAAAAAGATAAGTTACATAAACAATAAAAGCTTCTGTGGTTTCTTTGTTTGAATGATTTGAGCGACCATAAACGACACAAATTGAGTTTGTGATAGCGATTCCTATATAGAAAAATGACTTCCTGCCCTCCAGCTGCATTTCAGGCCATAGCAATGACATCATGAGCAAACCTATGCATCTGTGTAACAAAAGTAGGCATTTCACATTGAAGAGCACTAGTTGACAATTAAAATAGATAAATAACTACAACACTATATATGCTTCCAAACCTTCTTGGGTAACAAAGTCATTAAATGTATGAAACTAGGCATTAAAAAGTGACTTCTTGCTCTAATAAATCTGCACTAAATGAGTAGTTTGTGTTTTAAATAAGTAATCATAGGTCAGTTTCTGTAAAGACTCATTTTTATTAATTGTCCAGAGGGCCAGCAATGCATGGATACAATAATTGTTTCATCAAGAAATTAGGTAAACAGTTTAACACTGCAAAGTACAGCAATACCAAATCTGTTTTTTTTTTGTGAGACATAGATTAGACCTGCTATCATAACCATTTATTGCTCAGACCAGAACATGGAATTTAAAAAAACGGTTTCTGGGACTTTTCTAAAACACTTATTAAATCACTTTCCAGCTCATACAGACATACAATCATTCATGACAGGCAGTCTCCAGGAGGCATACTAAAGATCTTGGTTAAAAAGAATTAAGAAAATAAAGCAAAGAAGAAACAAAAGTCCATAAAAAAGGTCTCTGATCATCTACCGGACCATATCCAGTGAATGTTTGGGCTCCCCATAAAGCGGGATAAAAGGTTTAATTAGATGATTCTCATCCTACCTTCTTCACAACCTACCATCTCCCTCATTCGCTGACTTAGTTTAGCACAGCACAGGAAGCATTACCAACCCCAGACTCCCAAAATCTTGATCAAGCTTTAGGTTACAGATACCACTGATACAGTAGATTGGCTCAGCTGTCTTTAGTCAAGGAGTTAAAGATCAGCTCTCCTGCTTGTCTTTGACCAGCAGGACCGTGTGCTGCCCTCCACTGGACACTGATAGAACTACACGGTTCTCCAGCTGCTTGCCCGTCATCTCCACTGGGCTCCATTCATCATCCTCCTCTCCTGTACCCAGCTGCAGGTTGGTGCCCATTCCCCAGGAAAACACAGAGCCTGGCCAACAGATACCGATGTTAGAAAACTAAAACACAGCTTTTAAGTGAGATCAAAACAAGCCAAGAGTACATTATGTTATTTGTTAATGTCCTAAAAAAAAAAAAAAAAAAAAAAACACTGCTCTGAGTGGTGCAATTAATGTAATTAGTGGTTGAGGATACATTTGTGAACAACAGTACACACGTTGCGTCATTTGTTGCATTTGCCATTTAAAACTACAGGGACAAACAATGCTACAACCCAAACCCAAATGGTATCAAACTATAAATGCACTGATCAGTTTTGATTAGACAAGTAAAACCAAGCTATAACTGAATTTAGGCATCAAAGCATTATGGACAATATGAAAGATATTAAATTTATAAATGCATTTAAATATCTGCCATAAAGTAAACTACAGATTAAAAGTTTGGGGTCAGTAAGGGTTTTTTTTGAAGAAGAAATTAAAATTATTCAGCAAGGATGCATTTAAGTGATCAAAAGTGACAGACATTTAATGTTACAAATGTACTGCTCTTTTGAACTTTCTATTCAAAGAATCCTGAATAAAAATGCGTCACGGTTTCCACAAAAATATTAAGCAGCTGTTTTCAACATTGACAAGAAATGTTTCCTGAGCACCAAATCAGCATATTAGAATGATTTCTGAAGGACCATGTGACACTGAAGACTGGAGTAATGACTGCTGGAAATTCAGCTTTGCCATCACAGGAATAAATTACATACATTTTAAAATATTAATATTGTACGATATTATTGCAATTTACTTCTTTTTGTACTTTTGCAAGAGAAAACAAAGTTTCTCAGGGAAACGCAATACTTTTGCGAGAGAATCTCCCATCTTATTTTTGTCCATCACCATATGGGGCATAGTAGTTTCTGTATTTTTGATCAAATAAATGCAGCCTTGGTGAGCATAAGCATTCTCTTTAGGTTCTCTATGTGTATTTATACTAAATTTGGTTGTAGTTTGAAACTGTTTACAATGCATTTCAAGTTTTGTATAACAACTTGTAGTGGCTAAAAATATTTAGAATTAGTCAAAACGAACCTGAAGCTAAAAAGTTTATGTTGATTTGAAGTGTTTGGAGTGCTTGTAAACCAGGACAGGGTGTATTCTCACCTTGTTTGGTGACAGCGTAGCTCACAGAGGCACCACAGGCAACCACCTGAGCGTCACTGATCCCAGTGACAGGTGTGGGCTCACTCTTCTCCCCTGCATCCTTCCCCAGGCCCAGACGGCCATACTCCGCCCGACCAAGACTGTACACTTGTCCTGTGGATGAAGTCAGTAGTTGAAAATCATTTGATACACTGCTGGGACACATGATTCAATGCCAGTGCCAAACGTACATATAAGATATGAAGTTTGTGGATGAATTACCTTCTGAATTCAGGCACAGTGTGTGATGCTGCCCTCCAGAGAAACCCACCCAGGAGGTGGTGGAATTTTTGAAAGAACTGAGTTTCACAGGAACAAAACAGATGTCTGTGCTTTGGGTGCCTGTTTAATAAAAAAAAAAAAAAAAAAAAAAAAATCATATCATCTCTAAAAAGACTGCAAAAGACAGACCATTTAATCTTCAGGACTGGATGAGCTAAGAATCTTACCAAGCTGGTGGTAATTGGACAGGCCAAATCCATAGACGTGCCCCTCTTTAGACACAGCAAAGGTGAAATACGCTCCACAGAAGACATCCGTGAAAATGACCTTCCCCCGTGGCTTAATGATAACCATCTGCGGCTCCAGCAGTCTCACTGACACAGAAAGAAAAAAAAATAAAATTATATGAACACTGTAGAAGACAGAACTTAACCAGCAAAGGTGGTAACTGGAAAAGGATAAGACCACAGAGTTATTTATATTTTACTAGCATTCAAACATTTGGGGTCATCCAAATGTTTGAATGCCATTTGGGGTAATACTTTTCATCAAGGATGCATTAAATTTATCAAAAGTAAGATTGAAAACATTTATAATGTTACAAAAGATTTTATAACAGCATTTCAAATGCTATTCAAAGAATTCTGAAAAAAATTCAGAAAATATTCAGCACAACTCTTTTAGAAATATTTCTAGAGCACCAAATGTTAGTTGATTTGTGAAGGATCATGTGACACTGAAGACTGTAGTAACGGCCGCTGAAAAGTCAGCTTTGCCATCACAGGAATTACATTTTAAAATTAATATAGAAAAGTTATTTAAAATTGTAATATTTCACAATAATACCGTTTCTAGTACTTTTGTTAGAGTAAATGCAGGCTTGCAAACTGTGGGGTCAGTAAGATTGTTTTAGAGTATATTTTAAAATGATCAACATATTCAGAAAATAAGCTAAAATTGCAAATAAATAAAATTTAGGGCTGGAACTAACAATTATTCTTTCTTTTTCTTTACGCCATGCCAGCTTCTATGGATTATATTTTCAATCAATTAATCCTTCGACAATTTTTTCAATTAATCGAATAATCTATTATCGATTAACCTATCGTTTATTTTCTGAAAAGCCGATTAATCCTTTGGTTAATTGACCAATAAATAATAACTGTAACTAATCCATGTATGCACTATTACCTAATGATACTATTTATGACAAAAGATAAGGTTTGTGTAGGCCTAATTAGGAAAGGTGTTTACTATTGCTGCATTCACAGTCACTTTTTACGCTGTTTACGTTCAGCGCTTCCAGGTTCTACGTCAGAACGCCGGCTCATTATTGGCCGGCTCCTGCATCAGCATCACACACATGCGTTGTTCTGCTCAAGTGAACAGTGTCAGCCAATACTGAGCCGCTGTTCGGATGTAGAACCTGGAAGTGCTGAACGTAAACAGCGAACGAGAACGACACAGAAGAGAAGATATTGATGAATAAAGTCGTTATTTTTGTTTTGTTTTAGCGCACAAAAAGTATTCTCGTCGCTTCATAACATTATGGTTGAACCACTGCAGTCAAGTTGACTATTTTAACGATGTCTTTAGTACCTTTCTACCTTAAAAGTGGTGGTTAAATTGCTGTCCAAGAAGGAGTCATATACCTCTCGGATTTCATCAAAAATATCTTCATTTGTGTTCCGAAGATGAACGAAGGTCTTACGGGTTTGGAACAACATTAGGGTGAATAATTAATGAGTTTTCATTTTTGGGTGAACTAATCCTTTAAATGCTTTGTAACCTGTTGCAGAGAGTATGTCGCACCCACAGCATTTCGTATAAAATGCTGTATGAATGCAGCCATATTAAGCACAAAATATGGGACTGACACCGTATTCTAGTGCTGTGTATTTATAAAAAAAAAAAAAAAAAAAAATATTCACTATAATAGTCCAAATACTTGCCCTGCCTTCTCATCATTTTGAGGCAGAAGAACCCCGGGATGTTTTCGTTTCAGATGCCCTTGCACAGAAGTTGTGCTGTTGTGGTAGGCCTATGCCATTTCAGTTTTACAGAGCGTGGAGGGCACCATTTTATTTGGTCTCTTTTTAAAAAAAACAACAAAAAAAAAAACAAAAAACAATTTAGACTGGGCTCGATATCTAACGGCTGATTTTCAGCATGCCCGAGAGTCAGAGCCAAATCGATGAATTACAAGCAAATCAACTAATTTATGTAAATTGACGTAATCAATTACAACGACACCTCGTTCCAGCCCTAAAATTATTCATTCACATTCCAGTAGTGACTATTCGATCAACATGGAGATACATACTCAACCCCTTTCTGCCTCCGCGGTTAGCAAAGTGCTCAGCCACACGACCCAGCTGGCCTTGTTCTCCACATCCTGAGGTGTACAGCTCTCCACTCACAGTCAGCATCACCAAATGGTCATTTCCTTTAGAATGAATTCAAAACATCACAAGAAAGATTTCAAAGAGAATGACTACTAAAGTCAAAGCTTGAATGACCCACCTGAGACTATTTTAACCACTGGCTTTTCTATAGGAACTTTGACGGGGAATGTGCATTTTTTCATGGGCTCCAGGAGTCCAATGACACCATTATTGTCCTGCATCAGAAAGGAGAGGTCAATCAAAACTGGTACATCTTTTCCATTGTGTTGCAGTATACATAAAGGCTATACTCACTCTAAAAGAGCCCCAGACATAGACGGTCCCCTCCTCCGTGAGGGCAGCGGTGTGACTGTCTCCTGCAGAAACCTGCACAACCTTTTCCCCAAGGTCCACCTTTGCTGGCACCATCTCTGAGCCCTCCTCGGATGTATCACGACCCAGAGCACCCTCATCATTACAGCCAAATGTATAAATCTACACAGGGATGAGAACAGGCAGGGCATCAGAAAAAACATAAAATAACTTTGAACAGTCTTGCTAATTGAGTTGAGCTCATTTTTGAGGTCACGATTAATGTTATTTGTGCTCAGCTTACATTTCCAGTGTCGCTGAGGCAGACTGTGTGCATGCCTCCAGCCACAGCCTGCACGATACCCTCAGGAAGAGTCACCAGAGCTGGTTTCTTCCTCTCCAGCACATCCTCCCCCAGGCCAAGCTGCCCAACATCACCCTGCCCGAGAACAAGCACCAGGCCCTTCTCCTGGCCATGACTACTGTGAGAAACTACAAACAACCACAGGAAAAAAAAAGATGCATGAGTTTTCAAATCTGGATATCACAGAAAAACAACTACTGCATTTTTGTACTTATTTGATTCCATAAGGGGACGTTACATTTATGATGTGCTGTAAAGCGTTAGACCAATCACAACAGACTGGGCCATCTGACTAATCAGAAAAGGAAGGGTTTAGATAGAAAGAAGGGCCCTGTTTACACCTGGTATTGAGATGAGTTTTGGTCGATCGGATCACAAGTAGACAAGGCAGACACATACCCGTTTACACCTGGTGTTTTAATCCATCTCGATTTCTTTGAGGAAGGGTCTATGGGCGGCTAAATGTATGGGTTTTCAGATCTTTTGATCTAATGGACAAAATAAGCTCACGCAATTTACACATGAACGTGCCCAGAGACGATGGAAAAACATACGGAGAGCAGCAGCTTTTGTTTCTGCTTTGATAGCCGCAAGACCATGCTGAACGCTGCGAGTGTGTTAGAAAACAGGAATGGTGAGAGAACATTGTGCTTGGTACACTTTTCATCCTCAAACCAAACTTGGGTCTTCAGCCGACAAAGCTTAAATCCCATATGGCTAGCACACTTCCCATAATGTTTAAACAAGTCAGTAGGTGGAGAGAAGGCGACCTTTTGCGCTGTTCGGACATTCGTCCACTCGTCCACATGAGCGTCTACACTACGAAAGCAATTCGATTAAGTCTGATGTCACGCAGCAGCGCTTCCAGGTCCAAACGCTCTCTCTCATACCATAAGAAAACAACAAACGGTGCTAATATACACACATGATGTGGTGTAATACTACCAAAAAAAATTATAATCATAACCTTTATCTCCATACCAAAATCCCAGATGGCCAGACAGTGATTCATCTTATAAATCGTTAATATATTATTTGTCTGTGAAGCTGTGAGCACGGAAAACGTTGTGTAGACTAAGTATTTTAAATGTTTAACTTTTTAAAATGTTAAATGTTTAATATGAATAAATAGCGCTCATAAACGGCCGTCGAGATGGCATTCTCAAGTGAAATGAGCCAGGGCTCGGACCCAGAAACGGCGTTCCTTACGTCACGACTTAAGAGGATATGGTCAAATCCATTTTCAACTACCTCTTGAAGTGGTCAGAGTGGACAGTCTCAAAACATTTTACACCCCATTTACACCTGTATTTAGCATTGTCCACTTATGATCCGATCAACCTAAACGCATCTTAATACCAGGTGTACACAGGGCCAAGGGGTTTAGATAGACCGAATCCTTTATCAAACCGTTTCAGACACTGCGAGAAGAGGGGTTTTTTTTTTTTTTTTTTTGGATGCATGCAATGCAAACCTGTAGTAGGAGACCCACAAAAAATTAAGAATGCTTAAAATAGCATAATAGGGGCACTTTCAATCTGACTACATGAAAATTGAAACAAGACGGCTTACCTTTCTGTTTTTTCACAGCTGTTGAGTTCTCAGATGCTGCAACAGTTTGTCTCTTTACAGCTTTTTTTGCAGGCATGGTGACTCCAAATTCTTGACAAAACCTAAAACTATGAATAAAGACATGTTAACACAAGTAACTTCTTCAAGGCCGAACTAAACAGCATTTGAGGCCTACAAGAAAAAACAGGCCAGGACTGCTAAAGTCATGAAAGCAAAAGTTAATTTCACTTTTTACTATAAAGTTCTCAAAAGTCAAAATCTGCAGTCTACCTAGATAGCATATTAAAGCATAATGTGCGCCAATTTGGTCTTATAGGCACATCAAGCTTCTTTGGGGGGGCATTATAATAGCTAAAAATGTGGACAACATAGGCAACTTAATGGGTTTTAGGACAGACACTTTTTTTGGCGCTGACTTCACAGACTATGACTGACAGCAGCAAATGTTTGATGGCGGTTTATCGGCCAAACATGGCATTGGAAAGAACAGACGAGGGTCTAATTTTCAGCTTTTATGCATAATTTAGATGCAGGAAATGAATTTAAACATGGCGGAATAAGAGCCGAGTTCAAGTTCAAAGTCATAGGAACAACCCGCTAAAAGTTTAAACAGATCAAGCCTTGAAAAGCGACACCCTGGAGTCAGAGTCTATACGGTTCATCCTGGCAACATTTAGTCTGACGACAAATTATTTCTTAACTCACATCGCACAAGCATCACACTTTAAATGGGATTAAGAGCAATGAATGAATTAAACAGGCTCAATCATGCTTGTTCGGCAACAGATATTTCACAAGGACTATTTGCATTACATTTCCTGTAACTATGAGAGACAATTTTATCTTACCGTCGGTAGGCAGCTGAAATGATAACCAACACGTATGAACAAAAAATGCCCGGGTTCAAAGCTTTTGCTGGCTCGAGAAGGTTTATGAACACCAATAACTCCTTGAGAGAGTGTAACGCACGCGTGTCTCACTCCTGACTTGCTTCATGTATTTCACTGGATTCGCGCTAATATACAAATGAACAGGCGCCACCTATTGGAAAGGCGGGTGGGACAATTTTGTGGTTGAAGAATGGCTGCAAGCAGATACACCACAACCAAAATAATAATAAAAAAATCTGAACAAAATCAAATCCAAAGAACATTTCTAATTATGTGGTGGGATTTTTTTTTTTTTTTAAATCAATGCAAAAGGTGTGTAAAGAAATCATTACCTTTTTTACGTTGTTGTTTTTATTTGGATCCTATTATGGCATTTATTGATATTTTGAATGCTTTTATTTTTATATTTTCATTTTTCATTTTCATTTTATTAAGTGTGTTATGTGTTTTAGCTTATTTAATATTTCTATTTAGCCTTCATTTATTTTTATTTTAGTTTTAGTAAGTTTAATACTTAAAATGTTTTTAGTTGACAAGGCAAAAGGTTTTTGTCTATTCTTCATATTTTATTCAATATCAGCTTCAATCACTGAAAACAATTTTAATATTTTAGTATTAGTTAACAATTAAAATACTGGGTCAGACATCTGAAAGCCACTACAGATGTAAAAAATGACCATATACATTGTGATTTCTGGCCCTTCCTCAGCACTAACAGTACTCTCTAAAACCTCATTGCACCTTCAATGTTATATGTTAATTGTGGCACATTTTTATCTGCTTTGCAATGTATTATGTGCATAGTGTGTTTATTTCCGTAACTGCAATTTTGCAACTGATTTCTCATATTTGCAATGTAATATCTCATTTGGACATCTCAGAACTGTGAAAAAGGGTCCAACAAAGACTGTAATCTGTCTTTGATTAACATCTTTATTTCTGAAATTCGGGTCCCCAGAAGAACTGTGGCACAGATTATTTTAAATTATAAAATGTGAATCATTACCTATTAGGTTCTGTGCACAAAATGATAGTCAGTATGTCATAAGAATGCATTTGTTAGTAAGAAAGAGCGACACAAACATTATTGGTAAGCATTTTAATTTAGATTTAGTGTTTACATCTAAACAGCAAATTTACTGTCAGTTTCACATATAATTAAAAAGCAATAATATACAACGCTACATTACAATGGAACATTCTGCTCCCATTCTTGTAGTGCTGAATAATACACTAATAATTTTGTGCTTAAAAAAATAGTAACCTATATGAGTTTCAATATATTTAAAATATTTTTTAAAATAAAAGGAAGACAAGATATACACAAACAGTCAGTTTCATCTACAGAATAGATCTGTACAGCAGAGCAATTCCTATAATCCTACTGGCCAAAAACAACATAAATGACAAAATAATGGCAAAAAAATGAAGAAGAGTTCCTGCCGCAAAAACCTCCCTGTCAACAGTACTTTACAAAAACTTCATTTTTAGAGCTGTATCAGTGCGTGCCCGGACTAAATTCATTCTCCTTTTAAATGGGTAATAAATAATCAGGAAATCCTTTTTATTTAGAAATAAAATATTTTGTAAACATAATTTGGACACTTCTTAAAACTGAAATAGCTGGACCTCACTTTTACAGAGGTGATATGATTAATAAAAAAAGATAGTAAAAGATAACAGATCACAGTTTCGCTGTAGATCAATAGTGAGATATGCAACGCTTACATTCTATCTAAAAATTTAACCTATGTTCTATTCCTTTCAAACAGTGAGGACCACAAAGTAGGGGGAATCTGTAACCCTGTCTTGAATAAAGAGGGCCAAAGCCAAAGTTATGAAATAAAAAAAAAAAAATCTTGAGCCTTAAAGTATCTAACATTTAGAACGTTCCAAACTAAGAGAAAAATTACAGCAGCCTATACAAACATACACAAATACACAATTAATGTCCAGGCTCAGGCCTTATTCTTGCAGTTCCTCTGTCTGCCCTGCTATTTGTCAGTAACTAACACTTATTATTGTATTTATTATTGTCACATCATTATTATTACTATTATTTTTAACTTTGTTACACTTCCCTGAAAGGAAATAAAGTTTATCATATGAAGTAAAAGCAGAAAAAAGGCCATTCAGAGAGTAGAGAGAGGAATATCTGCCATTGGCACAAGTAACATCCTCTAAAAAGTCCTTCATCCCTCTCGGTCTTGGCACGTGGGTCCCCTAAAGTCCAGGAGAAATACTGCATCTGTCCCCCAGAGGTCACCCGTCCCACACGTCAGTGGGTGGACAACTGAGAAACGGTCTGTTTTGTTTTTGTTTTGATTTGTTTCTAAATGCTCCAGGTGACCCTGTGCATTGAAGAAGTACATTCATAGTAAAAGCAGTCTGAGAGGCTCTCTGACACCCTGAGGCTCCTCACCAGAAAAAAACAGCCATTTCATCCCAATATCCACCGGCCTTTAAGTGCTTCATTTTCCAGTTAAAAGACGCCGCTAAGGACGATGGAATCTAGAAACGACACAAAACCACATAAAATGCAAATTAATGGTTAGATGCTTTGCAGTTTTCTGTATTTTTATTTTGAAAGTAACAATACACTTACCTTGTGTAAATTCTGCTTTCCTCATGCACTTCCATCTCAGAGCTCTTAAACTCATTGAGCTCTTTACGAATAGCAGCCTAAACAAAGAGGTTTAGAGTTGGTCAGTGTTGGGGGTAACACATTACAAGTAACACGAGATATGTAATCAGATTACTTTTTTGTGAGAAATTCAAAAGAAAGCAGTGTCTTTTAAGACTATTTATATTCTCCAGGAATATATTCTCCTGTGTGTGGCTGTATATGCAAGTTATGCAGATGTAAATGAGATGCTTTCGTTTTTGTAGTTGTACCTTGTCTGCAGGGGTGAGTTTGGTCCATGGCTTGTCAGCACGGCGGTCATAGTCCTGAGCGCACGTGACTTCCACATACTCGTGGAAACGTAATATTTTCCGAGCCTGTAGTTCGGCTACAGTCGGTCGTTGACTCAACTAAAAAAATGAAAAAGAAAAACGGACAAATGCATGTCACAAATGCTGTCGAATGTTTGATTGGAAGCAAGATCACTTTTAATGCTTGCTAAAATCAACATTAAAATTATATTCCAGGTAAATTTTAATGCAAGAAAACCGAATCGCACCTTTCTGGTGAGTCTGCGCTTGATCTCCCTGACCTCTGCTTGTCTGTCCGCTTCGTTTTTGGCTGGAAAAATGAAGAAACCATCAACACCGATTAGGCTGAATCAAATCCAATATCACAGGAAAATGATGTGAAGTACTGAAAACTGCGAGCACATGAAGGACAGACAACTATTAAAGTACAAATAAAAGTGGACAGGAAAGTTTTTTAAATCTATGAGAGAAACACAAGCAAGGACTTCACTCTATTTAGTAGAAAGTATCTGTAATAATATCTTATGAACCAATAGAGGGAAGTCCTTGCTTGTGAACACTGAGGGAATAAATGAACAAGAATAAATGAGTAACTAATGAAATGAGAAAAAAGGGACAGGACGGAAGCAGGGAAATAAATCATGATACAATAACTTGAGTGAGCATAAAGAGGCAATTTACGCTGGAGAATGTTTCTCTGTTCCAACTCCTCAGCAGTAGGTCTCTGGCTCAATCGTCTACAGATAAAAAAACAAACAAAAAACCTCATCATTTATATATTCTCTTTATTTTGCACAATATAATAAACAATATTTTAATTATGTTTAAATATAATTTAAAATGTAATGTAATGTTTTAATATATTTCAATATTAAATTAAATAGGCATGATATTGTTCTGTTTATTATAAGCACACAGTGCAGTTTTGCCATCTGTCACTTTAAATGCTCAAGCTCTTTAAAGCATGATGGATTCTGATTGGCTGCCATTGTTTTTATCATTCACCAGCTGGAAACAATCGTTGTGAAAGTGATTCCAACGATATTGTTTATCTGTGCCGTTTGTGGTATGGACTCTGCTATTCTTTTACATTTAGAGCAGTTTATATAACTATATCTTTATCATTATAGTTATTGTTCTTGGTGTGAATGGGCCTTAACTTCTGGTTGGTTCTTCTTACACGGAGTATCAGCCTATGGCCGATTCACAGTTCAACAGTTATTCAGTGTAAACATTTATGTGGGTGTGTGGCTGAGAGGGCTATTACCGTGTGAGTGCACTACCAATCTGTGTGCGGATGGCCTCCCACTGCTCCTTGCTCTGCCACGACAGACCCGTGTGCTCTACTTTGGCCTGCCTCTCAGGAGCCTGTCTGTCTGGGGCAGAGGGCCGACTGCTCAGCTTCAGCGCCAATGTGTCCTTCCTTTTCACCCTGCTGGCCAGAGCACCTGCAGCGAGCAAACACATATATACACGCATACAGTCAGAAGTTTTGGCTCTCTTTTTATATGGACAGATGTCTGAACATACAATCCTACTAAAAAAAAAAAAAAAAAAAAACTGGAATTAATACAGACAGCAGAAGGCCCATTCTAAAAACACATTCACAAATGTATTATACAAATGTACACACATTTAACAATATATACAACATTGTACTAATATATATATATATATATATATATATATATATATATATATATATGAAATATGACACAAGTAGCCGTGCGATATGGCATGTATATCAGCCACAGGCCGAGTGCCGGAGGCAATCACAGGGTGCCGATATACAGCCATATCGCACGGCTACAAATGTGATATTGCGTTTATACAACAGTTAGACGGCACAAGTGTGTAAATAAATAACAACAACAACAATGGAGTGTCTTTAAAAAACCCTGTTTTGAGAGGAACTACTTCCTTCCGCCTTGGATTCAAATCTCAAGTTGACAGTTTAACAGTTGAGCCCAAGCCTCCATTACTAATTCTAAAACGTCACTTTAAAACTAGTAACGAAGAAACGTTGAGTCGCTTCATTGAAGCTCACTGTAATATGTAGAGTATTATGAGAGAGATATCCTGAGCCAGTGTATTACCTGCATCTAGCTGATATTCTTCAAGTCAATCTTATATTCATAATTACAAAATCAGTTTGAATGTCTGCTGAGGAAAGCGATATCTTTTGTCTTTGTCCTTTTAACATTTAAGACATTCCCATTACAGTGCTAGTCGATGCATTTGTCAGTTACATCTCGTAAGATGTTTAAAGTAAAAACAACGTCCTTGTTTCCTTGTTTCAGTCCATTTCAATATAAAAGACTTCGCGACTGACTGACTGACTCTTGTGCTGCCATCTCATGGCGTATTAATGTAACTTTCACTGAAGTCAAAAGTCGAAACTTTTATATGAATAAACAAGCAGTATATCTACACACACACACATATATATACACACTTGGTGGGCTATCATCCTCCTCGTCTTCATCTGATTCATCATCCTTGTACAGCACGGGTCCGTCTGAATCGCTCTCCTCTGGCTGCTGATCTTCCTCATCTTCCTCTTCCTCGCTGCTGTTGTTTCCTTCAGGGATGATGCTGACGCTCAGGTCCCCCACCAGACATCTGCGGCTACGAGGCTCAAGTTCTGGCTGGGACTGAGGGGATGGGAGGTGATTAGGTGGACGTTCCTCATCATCATCATCATCGTCATCCTCTTCCTCCTCCTCTTCATCAGAGTAGTCATCCTCATCCCTGAGCAAATAAAAATCCATTTCATATTGGACCCATATGCATATTAATGTACTGTATTTGCAACTTTTTACTGTCAGGGACATTTAAGAGAGGATAAAAATATTGTGGAGAAAAAGGGAATGCAACACAAAGACGGATTAAACCAGCCTCTCCCAAACGAGCACCAAGGCTCAATGTGTGAACACCAGTACAACATGTTTCTGAATCAACATCTTTGTTGATCTTGGAACAACATTCCAATCAACCAATCAGATTTGAATGACAAGTTTAAAGTTTACGTCAAGTTTAAGCTTACAACCAGGGTTAGGTGCTTCTACATCAGTGTTATTCACCTATCGGTTCCCTCTGATTTTAAGGATAGCTTATGGGTAGGGTTAAGTTTAGCGGTAGGGATAGTATTAGGACTAAATTTTCAGACAGGAATGTTGTTCCAAGATCAACAAAATATGCTGATCCAGGAAAATGTATTACATGGCAAAATCACAGTGATTGGCTCAATGTCTATGGAGGATCAAGCAGCAGCAAGAGCATGAAGAAGAAGGGCAGAAAATTACTAGTTAAATGTTTATCACTGCTATTTTAAAAGTTTTGTTGAAACTGAAGTAGTGACAGAACTTTTTCTTTCTTTGTGGTATACATTTGAGTGTAATGAACTATCAAAAAAGAAAATAAATGTAGGGCGGGGACTTGGTTCTATCAATCAGTTGTTGATTGGAATTTGACTCATGAAGGCTGGATTTAAAAAATGAATTCAAGTTTGCAGTAAATTGTGGAAAGATGGGGTTTAAGTGCACTAAATGATTGGAGAAGTCCAGCATACACCATCAGAGAGAAGTCTTAGATTTAGATTAAACGTTACAAGGTCAAAAACATAGTCTGCTGTAAAACATTTACAAACGGACTAAATATTTTTATTTATTATTTAATTTTTGACTGACAGCTCTAATCGAAAGTAAAGAAACTGCCCAGATTACACTCACAGTTTGAGAGGCTGGATGGTGACTGGCAGTGGGCGGCCGCCCTGGTACTCCGGTGGTGTCTCAAACAGCAGTGAGTGGGCACGCTGGGAGCCATCTGGGTGTGGGAGGGTGGGTCCTGGGCTACTGAGCGCCCTCTGGATCATGATGTGTAAGGGAACGGGTGCTTGACGGGCAGGCGGTTCCTCTGGAGGGCTGGGAGGGTCAAAATGGACAGGAAGTGGCTGGGGCAGGGGGTAGGGGTAGGAGTGTTGGTGGAGGAGGTGATGGGTGTGGGCCCGTGGAGGGGACGGGGGGATGTGTGAGGGGAGAGGTGGGGATGGGGGAGGTAGGGGCAGCTGGTAGCCCCCAGGGATGTTGGCCCTCATGTCCTCAGACAGAATAGAGGGAAGGGAGGAAATGGTCAGTGGGGAGTCTTCTGCACTGCGCTTGGTGACAGGCGTGGTTCTCTTTGGGGGCATGGGGGGCGAGGGTTTGACCGGTACTAGGTTGGTGCCTCCTTGTGAGAGTTCAGCTGTAGAATATTATGCATAAAGAAACATTGTAAACATTACTGTATTATTTACTCTAATTAAAGGAACAGTTCACCTAAAAATGAAAATTCTGTCACTCACCCTCATGCCATTCCAAACCATATGATTTTCTTCCATGGAAAACAAAATGAGACTTTTTTTTAAATAAATCTTGTCAATTAAATTAGTTGGTCCAGTTCACAAAACCAGTCTGAATGATGTTCTCAAGTTCAACTCCCTCAACTGAATGATTCAGCTCACAGAAGCAGTGTTGTTATTGTTAACTACAACTAAAACTATTAAAAATCATTCTTTTAACTGAAATAAATCTAGAAATAAAATAAAATATAAATGTTAAATAAAAAACTATGTAGAAGTAGCACAATTACTAAAACTGAATTATAAATTAAAGCTAAATAGAAATATATAAAAAAAATAATAAAAACACCAAAAGCACATAACAGTCTAATATGCTAATCAATGACTTTAAGATATCCCACATCAGCTACATAAATTAAGCAACTAACCATTCAGAAATGTCCTGTTGCATTCTACATGTTGTCACTTCTTCTTGAGCTATTCCATCATTGTCCGACTTCGGTTTGAACATAAAAAGCTGAACAGTTTCTGACATTTTCAGTGAGTCTTCATGAGGTAATCTACGCTGCTAACACTATGTGCTAACACAAGCTCTTGAAACCCACCCTCTGCTTAGGAGCAGCAGCTCATTTGCATTTAAAGGGACACACACAAAAACAGAACATTTTTTCCTTACCCTCAAAAAGTGACAAACTTAACATGCTATAAAAAATTATCTGTGAGGTATTTTGAGCTAAAACTTCACATACACACTCTGGGGATATCAGAGACTTATTTTATATCTTGTAAAAATGGCATTATACCACCCCTTTAATAAATATTGTAATAGTAAAGAAATAATATTAAAATAACCCTTCACCGGATAACATCAGTGAAAATAGCTTAAATTTCCATCCGTTCCTCACAAAATGCTACTGTATGACTTCATAAGGCAAATGGACTACATTTATGATACTTTTAAAGTGCTTTTGTGTCTTTTTTGAAGTTTAAAAGCTCAATGTAACTGCATGGTAAAAAGCATCCAGTACAGACAAAATGTATCCTTGTGTTCCACAGAAGAAACAAAATCATACAGGTTTGGAATGAGGGTGAGTAAATGATTACAGAAATGTCATTTTTGTTGAACACAGACTTTAAAGTTTTCACATTTCAGATCAGTGATATCATATTAGTAGAATCAAATGACTCTCATCCCGATTCGCCAGTAACGTCACCGAAGACCAACTAATTCTTACAGAACACATTCTAAGCAAGCAAGTTCATTGACGAAAAGCCATGTGACTGCTAATCAATGCAATCAGAATCCCATGTCACATGACTTACAGATGAACTGCTCTACACATAACTGCCAAAAATATAGTGTAAGTATAATGAAGTACAGTGGCCAAACATTATTAATGAGAAGGAAGCATAAAATAAGCTTAACATGCAAACTGCATGTTAAAACATTCTTTGGATTAGCCTGGCTGCCTCTCTATGAATCAAAAGCATGAATTTTAGCCCTAAAGCTAAGCAACCCGCAGGTTTTCAGCATGTGATGAGGTGGACTGGATTCATTCCTCGTTCTCTAATCTCACAGCTGCTTGTGGAGCAACTGTTGCCTGGAGTAGCTTATACAGAACATATGCTGGCATCTGGCATGATGGGGCATTTCCAACAGCGGTGGCTAAGATTGGCTCAATTCCACAGGGGGTCTTCTAGCCGTTTAAACACCTGTTAATAATGTGCCAACGTGCTGCACGCTTTTGACAGCTTTAATGCCCAAAACATGCAGTTTTGCACTTGAGAATGTGAGTGAGAGAGAAAGAGTAGCAGCAAGGGGGGCGTGTTAGTCTCACGCTCAGGTGGTGCACTAAAGGCATGCTATGCTGAAGGTGAGAAAGATGAGGCTAGCGCACACAGCAGCAGATGAAGGACGCAGCTTTGGCGACAGGCCTGGCCTCGACGTTTACCTGTGCGCATGCCTCCTGCCCGCCGGCAGAGGTAGACAGGCAGGGACAGGTAGACGTCATGGTCACCCTCACGCTTCCAACAGGACCAGTAGAGGGGGAAATCGCTGCCGTCACCCCCGTGCAGGGTGGAGGCTGGCGGGGGACAAAAACACAGTCCCCGGGCATCAAACAACATACACCTTTACAAAAGCAGTGACGACTTACTCCTTTAATTGACTGTAAACAGCACAACAGTGAGACTACACACACAGGTTTTTAAAGTCAATGTGAAATCAAAATTGACCCCATTTATTTTCCTAATGCACGTTCCTGGTCTTACTGTGAATGATTAATTGGTGCAGATTGTTAAAATGTTTTTTTTTTTTTTCAAAATATTTAAAAATCAAAATATAATGCTCTTCCTCTGAAACAACTTTCCTTTTCTGGTGACATTACTTCGCCCGAGCAAGCTATTGAATAACATTAACCAATAGTCAAATAGACAGATTTTATTTTAGGCATTCAGCAAGCTTGCGTTTGTCTAGTTTCAAAATCGAATAGCTACTTGTTTTATCCTCATTTTCATTTTTTCTTGTTGAATATCCTGGAAATACAGCACATTATGGAAGTAAAATGGGTTGCAAATGGCAATTCACATTGACTTTAAATGCATATGTGAGATAAAGAACCAGCTAAAGCCATAGATATGAACACCTAGATGATCCAAATACGTCACCAGCACCACTATCTTCAGAACTGCCATTACACCAAGAAAAATGCCACAGCACTGTGCAACCAGTCAAAGTAAAAGAAAACCCACACACTTTAAAATGTTGTAGTTAATACTAACACAGCAAGACTTTTGTACAATAACTCTTCTTATGCAACAGAGCTACTGTCTGGTGTCTGTGGTTCAATATCAAGATCTGAACCATTCCAGTGTACTGTGCAGTAAAACAACAACAACAACGCATAAGGGAGATGTACAGCTCTGCCTGTCAGAGGCACTGACTGACATGCTTATTGACTGGTTTCCAAATGGACAGCAGGAGGCAGTGTAGAGATCGAATGTTTGATACACGATGTTTAGACACTACAAACCATGAAAAGATTGATGCTTTGGCTTCCTTTTGAGCTATTTTTGTTGTTGGAAGACCAAAAAAATATAACTTGTGCCTACGAGCAAATTACAACCATGCTGATATTCGATTCAGCAGGACTGTTGCGTTATACTGCTTAAATATATAATTCCTAATATAAAGCGGAATATATTGATAACATTCAACATCTCATTTTCCCTAAATAGGTTCCAATTTTTCATAGTTCAAGTCAAGGGCTAATAAAATCATATTCAACATCAGATATTGATATCAGCGGGATGAAATTTTGCATGCAGCTGCCAGGAGAACTTCTCATATGATTTAACAAAGAAACTCATTCAGTAAACAAATTCTCCCAAATAAGAAAGAGTTCCCACTAAATTGAAACAAACATGTCTATTGTTTTCCTGCAATAATCAGGGACAAATGACAAATCCAAGATTACAGCATAAATGAAAACATTGTCTTTAGTAATAACTCAGTATCTCGCAATCAAAGACTATTATCAAGTTGATCAGCTTAAGGGTCATGAACCCAAAAGAAAAACTGGCTCTATAAGCAGAGAATAGCAGAAATGTATTGCAGAAGTGTAATAAATATATGGTTGGGTTCTCAAGACGTGTCACATGGATTTAATGTAATTTACACAAGAAATCATGTTTCTTTTTTTGGCACGACTGCATCACACATGCTTAGAATATATTAAAGTAAAAATAGAAGTCTCGTTTAAAATGCTCCAACACAAACATATAAGAATCAGTGCATTCTGTATGAGATGCTGTAGTGTTATTCCTGTGAGCAAATGCAGTAGGTTTGCTCTGAATATTAGTAGTGATATTTTAAAATCTGTCAAATTATACACATACACAGTTACACACATAGACAGAAATTACTAATACTGCTATCTTTATGTATGAAAGGATTACCTTGTTAGCCTCTACATAGGTGGTTTAGGGTTGTCACAATACGTGAAATCTAAATGAGAAAGTATCTGAATTTTACTGGAATTCCTATTTTAATTTTAATTTTCGACTTCTCTCACAGAGCATTTTATTCATTTCCTCATTTACGGTATTACAAGTTTGCCTAACACAGCACTCTCGACTATGTAAGATAACCAAACAAATGTTTCCACTGCTGATCAGTTCCTGATTACAATATATCTTTTATGCACTAAAATATTTATACAAAATGTAAATACTATATTATAAATATATACATAAACTGCATAAATGTGAGTATTATAAAATATATGTATTGACAAATTATTTTATAAAACATACTCATTTTAACACAATTAAAATGAGTCATCT
The DNA here is from genome assembly GCF_019924925.1 of Ctenopharyngodon idella. Taxonomy (NCBI): domain Eukaryota; kingdom Metazoa; phylum Chordata; class Actinopteri; order Cypriniformes; family Xenocyprididae; genus Ctenopharyngodon; species Ctenopharyngodon idella. The sequence goes on along the minus strand of NC_067235.1, from coordinate 20,486,784 downwards.
GTGGTGGTTTGCAGAACAAACGTTTTATACAGTTATCCTAGAAACTGGTAATTTAATTTATAAAGGTCAAGTAATTCCTAACTGTGATTGCTAAAAATATTGGTAGGGATTATCAACATTGAAGTCTCTTAACTTTTGTAGAGACATGCCCTATCTACACCCATAGAGAAGATTATGAGGACTTATCAGTGAGCTTGCATGAGGAAGCAAATGAATTGTGACTAGTAATTTCACTGACTTTAATAGAGGTCATCTTATATCTCGTATGACATGTTTGTGACCACTCACCCAACATGGCGGGGTTGTTGCTACGGTTGATTGGCTTGGGTGGAGGGAGGGGGGGCTGTTTAGTGGGCTGAGTTGGGACAGAGCCCATTGAGGATGGTCCTGAGGAGGTGGTGAGGGGAGGGCCGCTGGAAGCTTGTGTGTTGGCACCAGCTGAGGAGACGTTTCGTAGCGGTTTTCCAGCTGTGCTGACAGCTGAGGAGGAGGAAGAGTTGGAAGAGGCTGAGGAAGAGGAGAAACCAGCTGCAGGGTTGTGGACAGGGGTGCGAGGCAAGCTGTCAACACCAGATTCCGGGGTGGAGGTCATCAGCCATTTCGGGGGCATGACAGATTGCTTGGGGGGCAGAGGCTCTCGCAGTGTGTCCCTCAGAACCTCTGAGTTAGGAACGTATTGACTGCTGTCAGACTCTGTAAGCGAAAACATAATATTCAGTTACATGAAAAAACTGATTAATATATTTACTTTGTGTTTCCTAACTTAAGATGATCTGAAGATAGGATTACGTTTATAACTTCAAAGTTCAAAATTCACAGAAGAACCACTTCAGTGAATCAATTCAAAACTCTGATTCAGCCATTTATTTGTCACAGTGTTGTTATTGTTAGCAAAAACTATTAAAAATAATTTTTGTCAATTTAAAGCTAAAATATAAATATTAACGAAAAACTTTATATATATAAAAAAAAAAAAAAAAAAAAAAAAAAAACTGAACATGAAAAATGCTGCCTTGGCAACTAACTAAAATTAAATAAAATTAAAATTTAAATACTAAAATTACTTTTATACAATTCAAATTACACCTAAATATTAGTAAGACAAAAACTAATACAAACGAATAAAGCACATAATAAAATTACTAAAATTTTAAAAAGTGAAAACTGAAAATGTAAAAAGCCAATTCAAAAAATGCATACATACCATAATAGTATATAAAAATACTAAATTAATATTGTTGCATTATCATTAAAACATGTTCTGGCAAATTCCTATGTGGTATTTTTAATATATTAAAATGTTTTACTAAAAATAAATGTAGGTACATAAAAATATTTTATTATTATTTTCTAATAGAAATTCATATTAAAAATATAATAATTAATATAATATATTATAATTAAATACAATAATTTAAAGAAAAAGTGTGGAAAACATGCCTTGATTATTTTAATGATTCTTATTGAATTGTTCTCGTTATATTAAACAGTTTTAATTGCTACAATGGCTGTTCGGTTGAAACGATGATATAAAATAAAATTAAAAAAAATGAATATAAAAGATTTTTAATCTTTTTAAGACAATTTAAGACACTACAGAACAAAACACAAATATCAATACGCACATTGAATATCATGAGAAAAGCTGAAAAACATTTATATAATTATTCTATAAGCTACATTGCTCTAAACGTAGAGCAACATTTGAATGGTGACTAAATCTAAATTAAAACTGTCTCATCAGTCCTAGTGGTGAGACAGATCTGCCTGCAGAGGAATGGTTTGGGATAAAAGATGATAATGCTGGCTTTGATGAGGTTTGAGGTGACTGGTTTATTAATTAGGAAAGAACAGGAGAATTCAGTTTAGCTGTGCTCAGTTCCTAAATAAGAACCTTAGCTGGAGCAGAACCCATGGGAACAGACACTCGTCTCACTCCAGTTGGCCCAACAGAAGGTGAGGAAGTGATGACGGAAGTGTGGAGAACAAAGAAGAGGAAGGTTGAAAGGGAACTAGAGAAACATGAAGAGAATTGATCCTACAAACCTCGTCTTCCCCTTCCCTCTTCAACAGACGAGTGACGGGGAAGCGTCGGCTTCCAGTCTGATTCGGGGCGAGTCCTGCGCCCATCCTCAGATGGGGCTTTCATTAGCCCAGGCCTCTTGTCCACTTCAGCGTGAGGTCTTCCTCCACGTCGGATATCATCTCCCTGCCAGGCTAGATTAGATTTCCAGTCCTCCGTCCCGACAGACCAACCACTTCTCCTGCCTTCGTCCTGATTGGAGGCCCGGGGGCCCAATGCTCCGCGATGATCCCCATCAGAGGGGGCGCGACCTCTGCGGTCATCGTGCTGTGGCAGCCAGACAGGGTTGACCCTGAATTCAGATTCAGAGGGCGAGTGAACCTGCTCTAGCCCCAGACCTCCACCAACTCCTACAGGCAGAGTGTGACCATTCTTCACATAGTGTGTCTTGTGGCCATGGGCCTCACCTGATTCTGTTAACAAAGAATTATAACAAAAAAAATTAAATCATAACTACATTGCAAGTAACTGGATTAATATTATATTATAAAGGCAGGTCAACAGTTTTACTTTTGCCATCATCAACGTTAGTCTAGATTATCTATAGTCAGTGCAATGTACTTTTGCCACCACTTTTTCATAACAACAAAACAGATTTTCATTTTGTCTTGTGTCACAGATGTTATTTGCAGAGTTGCATGAAGCCTAGTAAAACGTGAGGGAAACTACACCTTATTCTGGACTAAGATGGAATGAAGATAATGTAAATTTGTCAGGATTGCTGAAATTTGTTCAAAATTTTTGACAGCTTATCTTAACACTTAATGGAGCCTGTCATTTGTAATACATTTATCCACCTTATTCCTGACGAGCCTACTGCGTTTTGAATTATGGATGGCACTTGCGGTTTGGGGAACTTTCATTTAAAAAGACTGAAACTAATCATTTCAAATCATAAGGTTACCCTACAAATAAAGCTTATCCATCAATTTTCCTTCATGTTTTATTTCCAGACATCATGAGAATAACGTAACGGTTGGTATTTTAACGTGGCGTTACAACAAGAATATCTATGACAAGAGCTCTTTTCAGTCGCTGCATTATTTTCCTCATGATTATTTTCTTTTTTTGCCCCTTTGCATCCCACTGTAATAGTATGAAAAAGGACAACATATACTGCATATTTGTGGTCTGTTGTCCCGATTTAATTTACGAGATATCCCATTAATAATTCACTGGAATGCACAAAGAATCTCTCGTTTTTCTCCTCAAATCCTCACATCTCTTTCCAGGTTTGTTTTCACAGGTAAATACAATTTATTATCTGTCAAAATGACAGAAATGACTTTGAAATAGTATACACAATGCTGAAGTTAATGAACATTTTTGATTAAGGCAACGTATGTTACATAATACAGATATACATTACTACAGTGATATTTAACCCGTCCGTTATTGCTGTGGAAAGAATCGTGATTTTGGGGTTATTCACGGTTTGCTGAAAGTACCTTGTTGATGTTTTTACACATTTAAATGTCCTTTTAATGTTCGATGGTTGAAGGGTGAGTAGAATAATGTCATCTCATGATTGTACCCATTTAAAAAAAAAAAAAAAAAAAAAAAAACAACATTCATAGAGCGAGCCTTTCACTGATTGTTTACAGCTTAAACGAAGTTACACCCATAATTCGCACCAAGCTTCATGGGCTGTAGGAATAAGGTGGATAGTCAAGTTGTTAAAACTTAATTTAGTTCATTGATGAAACCATGTTTTTCTGTATTCAAGCTCTTTTCTGTCAAAATACTGTTAAAAGTAGCCTATCTGACTTATACTGTGCGCTATATTATATAACGTCTTCTGAATATGTTTATGTCAGAAAAAGACAGGAAATAATTAATTATGATACTCATAAATTTTCTCCTCCGTTTTGTGTCTGAAATCTCATTCACGACAAATATGGTGTGTCAAGATGTGTCACACCAGGTTTGGTCACTGATGCCAAATGGTTTGTGTGTCTCATGATCAATTGCAATGTGCAAAAAGTGGATATTTGCATATTCAAATCACACAGATAAGACTTGAGAGATAATATTTTTTTCTGTATTGTATGAGTTAACACTTCGAAAATAGTGCAGAAGCCGTATATGGACTTCTGTTATGGTGCTTTTATGGTACTTTTTGGAGTTTGACAGCCCCAGGTCACCATTCACTTTCTAGCATCTATACTCCATGGAGGTAAGAAATTCATCTAGGTTTTGATTTCCAACTGACCCTTCGCAAAGACCTGCCTCCCTTAGTTACTATTGCTTTGTCCGACAAGCCATGGCACTATCACGCCACACGCAGTGAAAAATACATCGCGGAGCAAAGAGGACACTGACAACACGTCAACAGACAAGACAGAGCAGGTTACTTATGATATTAAACAAAGTCCCAGCTTTCAAATTGTGTATTTTTTTTTCAGAAATTCAAACAATAAAAACCGTTTTGTGGCTCTTAAATGCGTTGTGACAGATTGCTGTAGTGCCTCAGCTCAAGCGGCTCGTGAACCAATCATCTCTTCCTATTAGTTAATTTATAGCATCAAATAAACATGAATGAACATGAGAAGGAATGTTGTTTAAAACACGGAAAGACGTAAATAAACACCATTTTTCAAGTTCAAGTCCACCGAGGTTAATCTTCTAACTCCTGACTGCTTTGTCGGACAAAATGGCGGATTCGACGTTATAATTGGTCAGATCGCTTGTCAATCAAACTCCCGGCGAAGGGTCAATTGGCATACAGTTTGGATTGGCGTTATGGTTCAGTTCCGGGCAAGAACTCCCTGCGCATCCATGCAGCCTAGCATGGATAAGAGCAGGGAGAGTAGCAATGTTGAATATGTTAACGTATACATCATTTGAGAATTAGTCTGATTCAAGGGGGAAAATTCTGATTCAGGGGCCAAATCCTGACTGGACGAGAGGAGGAGCTGGGGATGGAGGGGGGTAATTAGCTCCTGAGAAACGTCATAGCCGCTGGTAATACTGAAGGACTGATATATGAATGCTGTGATAGGCATCGTATACTTATAGGTAGACGAGGATCAGCTGAGAGAACCTGCCAGAACTAACGCTACCCTTGATTAATATGTAGTATTCACAAGCAAAAAGGCACTTGAGGTCATGCTTTGTGAATCAACCCTTATTGATTAATTAACAGTACAGTACACACACACACACACACACCTAGGAGATGCACAGACAAAAATGACATACTTCACCTTTAAGTACAGTATTCACTGAATAAATATTTTTTTCCCTGAGAGCCTTAAAAAAAGGAAAAAAAAAAAAAAAAAAAAAAAAAAGGATCAGGTTCGCATCAGGTTAGATTCTAATGTGGTTTGCTTCTGAAGTACGACACAAGTCTGTATCTTCGACTGGCTCTGAAGTACAGGTTGCATCTCTTCACACATCTCTCAGAGGTTACATGAGCAGCTCTCAAATAAATAGGCCTCCAAAGCAGCCAGTTCACAGCACATGACTTTCAAAGCTTTTTGCTGCAGGGCACAATTTGCTCCACTTTCTTGTCTTAAGAAAAACTGCATGTCATTTCCTTCCCAAAATATGAAGTCAAAAAAAAAAAAAAAAAAGTATCAAATTGAAATTTCCACCCTTCATCTGCCTCGAAAACTGCTGAATTTGTCTCAGCTCCCCTGACTGCTGCCACATTATGTGGGGCTGAGATAACAACCTCACTGAGCTGTCTGTCTTTCTCTGATGTGAAGAGAGATGGTGCACTGAAATGAATGTACAGCACATGTATCAAAACAGCTTTGAAGCACAGAACTGTGATTCAGCACTAATGGATGCCACACATCTGTAAATGAGGGGGAAATCATTCCCAATGTTTATTTTCCTTCTGAGGCCCAGAGTTTTCACTGTTGGTATGTCCAGTATCCTCAAGGACCACAATGACAGAATGTAAGAAATACAGCGAGACCACTCAGAAATTAAAGGCGCAAACCCCCTGCCTGACACACACACACACACACACACACACACACACACACGGGTGTTTCTTGGGTGCTTTTGAACCTATGGGCCTTTAGAAAGAAACTCTCATAAAATACTTTTCATACTATCACTAACATATGATCTAAAAATTGTATCAAACTATCATATACATTCCTCAAATGAGAATCGTGTTAAGTCATTTTTCCTGAACCAACAAATGTCTTTTTCATCTTTTTCAGACTATGTATTTCATTTGATAACAAAAAAAAAAAGCTAACTCTTTGCTAACTAAAACTAATTTCAAACAGTAGCTAGCATTTTATGAATCCAAAATAGACATAAGTAGATAATAACAATTTTTTTAAATGTCATACGTAATTGCATGATTTGGCCAAAAATTACAGCTTAACTGACAGACAAAAATATTACGGATAAAATTGGCTTTGGTGAAAATGACGAAAACAGATTATGATGTATTTTTAAGATGGATTCTTGGTGTGAGGAAAAAAACAACAAAATCTACACATGAAAAGCATTTTAAAAGTGTCAAAAATCTGTTAAGAAAAAAAAAAAAAAACCCGGGACATAAAAGTGCCCTTAGTTGAAGAAACACCCATTTTCTTGAGCGCACACACATCTAAATGGGGACACTGCATAGACTTCCATTGATTTTATAGACATATAGTTATAAATACTGTAACTTTACCTAACCTTAACCCTAATAGCAAACTTTCTGCACTTTATTTACTTTTTATATCCTTTTTATCCCCAAAAGGAGGTTTTGCCAGGTTTAGCTCACTTTAGGGTACACATTTCTTGGTACAATATATCGTTAAGTAGGCGCACAGACACAGACACAGACACACACACACACACACACACACACACACACAAACACACTTTTCTCTCCTACCATTGTCAGGAAGCTCCTTTAGCACTCCCTGCTCGATCAGTTCCTGTCTTGGCCTCCTCATCGACATCTTTCTTTCCAAAACTGTGGGGGGAACAAAAACACTATATATAAAAGCTAAACTCTCAACTGCACACAGCTGTATACAACTTAATGGTTTTGAACCACAGATTAGTGCATCTCCTGCAAAGGCCTTATATGATGAGTGCTTTCAGTGTTTATGGATTCAGGCTAATTACTGAATATTATCATTTGAATTACTGGACATTTAAAACACATTTAGACATCAAAAATAAACCAAAATAAGGACAACTGTTTACTTTTGTATGTTAAACATTTTTAGTACAGTGTTGGGTGAACATGTCAGGTATCAAGCCCTCAAGCGAAACCAGTTACGAACCACTGGGCAAAAGGATTTTAAAATCATCTCATTATTGTTCAAAACATCTGAGAAAACAACATTCATATCAGCAAAGGAAAGAAAACATTAACAAACAGTAGGGTGTGATTTAAGAAAAAAAAGTCAAGGAAACATATTTTCCAAAACAAACATGAAGAAAAAAGAACAAAGGACCTTCTGAAGTTTCCTGAAACTTCTCGCTGCTTTTCTTCTTCCTCCACTTCCAGGGTTTGAAGATCTTACCCAGGGTAGAGAACTTTCCCTTGCGCTTGGGAGGAGGGGTACCTTCCCCTGCCGTGCCCCCTTCGCTCCCCATGGTGCTGTGCTGGTGGTCACCTTCATCATCTGGAGAACAGACAGAGAATTAGTGCCTCAACTGACCTGTCAAACACGGGGTATATCAATGGCTCCAAGAGGCCTGGGGTCAGATGGTTTATGTTACTTTGTGTTGTGCAGAGTGTTTATGTAAGCATATTATATATAGCATGCCACATCAGGGTGAATTATAATATTGTGCCATCATACGAAACATGACAAACATGCTGTCCCAAATATGCAGCTGTGTCTTGTGCACTGGATCCAGAGATGCCTTCAAGCATGAAATACTTGACACCACAACCCTTCTCCAACCTCAATATCAAAACATACTAAACTGCTGAGCCTCCTAAGAGTTACTATTGTTTTAAACCCCAACGCAGAGTGTTTTCTGGCAGCTCTCGTGAGAAGACGAGCTGATCCCCATTGCGAACCTCAATCACATCTCAGCATGGTGAGCTGGCCAGAGGCCACTGCTTCCCCATGTTACACACTCACATTCCTCTCAGGTCCAGCACTGCCAAGAGACTCACAATTTCATATCTTTGGCCCATTCAAGTGGGTGCTGAACGTGGCTGTGAACTTTCCGGTTGATGGGGATGGGCCTCACTGTACTCTCTTTTGTACACAGATGAAGCTGTGCATCACATAAGTACAGTAAGGTACTGGGCCAGGGCCATTTAAAATATTTTTCCATTTAGAGATTATCAGCCTATAACAGTACCTGCTTAGCTGCGACTGTTATAAAACACATTCTCTGTTTGAAATATTAGTGTTTTTTTTTTGTACATTACTGTTTAAAAGGTTGGAGTCAGTATGATTTTTTTTTAAATTGATATAGTGACAGTAAAGACTTCAACATTGTTACAAAAAATTCTTAAAATAAATGCTATTCATTTTAACTTTCTATTCATCAAAAATTTTTGAAAAATTGTGTCATGGTTTCCATGAAAATACTAACCAAATCAGAATTTTAGACACTGAAGACTGGAGACTGCTGAAAAATCAGCTTTGCCATCACAGGAATAAATTACATTTTAAAATATATAAAAACAGAAAACTAATTTAAATTGTAATAATAATAATAATAATAATAATAATAATATCACAATATTACTGTTTTTACTGTATTTGATCAAATAAATGCAGCCTTGGTACGAGGGAGAGAGAATATTATTTTTAGAGTAAATTAATTACTACAGAAAGTTCCATGAACTTTTAAAAATTATAATAATTTTTACAAAAATATTAATATTTTCCATGACTTTTGCCGGCATGAAAAATTACACTTTTGAAATTCCCTGACATTTTCATGTGTTCCAGAACTGTGGGAACCCTGTAGGCTGTTTTTATTTCAATATCTAGTCAAATTCAAGCATTAACAAAAATAAAAGAAAATCATTGTGTAAAGAAAATCATATGTTGGCACTAGTGCTGTCAATCGATTAAAACAAAACTAATTAATTGCAAATTTTTCTGTAATTAATCGTGATTAATCACACTAACATTAAAGTTTTTAACATTTTTAGACTATAATACTTTCACATTGAATCTCCAAAATAATATAGAAACAACATAAAGATGGTATATTGTAAATATTTGTTTAATTGCATCTTTTTACTAAGCACTAAGAATTAAGGCCAATATCACTGATACCAGTACTGACACTGATGACTAATAAATGGACTTTTTTTCCTAAATTTTAACCATTAATTATAGCCATTCATCATTACAGTATAATTAAAAGCTATCAATTTTAACATTTAATAGGCTTTAAAAAAAAAAAAAAAAACATCTTTTAATTTAAGTGAACTTAAAACAATCTTTACATGAACCCATTGTAATAAATGTCACATTTAGCTGTGCTTTTAATATATTAGGGTTCAACGCTAAGGTTTTTTTTTTTTTTTTTTTTCCCTACTGGCCCAGGTGGGCCGGTTCAGATTTTGACCTGCTCTGCTAAAAGGCACAAAAAATTATTGTTTTTGTTGGTTTTGACCTATGTAACCTTGTAAACAGTGCTTTAAGATTTTCAGGTATAGGTCTAACATGTAAATATACAGAAATTGAATAATCAAACACTGCACAGTCTTCACTGCATGAATTACAAATTGAATATAGATTAATCCTTATGAAAGCTACAAAAGTGATTCAGTCAAGAGCAGATTTTCTCTTTGTCTTTTGTTTTTGATTAACATTAATGACATAGACAGCAGCAGGTTTATTAGGCTGCTGTCACTTTAAGACCCGACATGGATCTGACACACATATGACAAATTCTTTATGTTCATTTAATACTTTTTAAGTCGTGTAAGACTATGCTTACGATGATACTTGCCAAAAATGTGCATTTTGACATAATTTTGTGTATTTGTGTCCGTTCAAGCACAAAAAGAGAACTCAACGTCTGAAGCAGCATTCTTTGCACGTGTTTCGGGTGTTTGTTCACAGACAGCGTGGCAGTACAGATTTTAGTAATTTTTTTGCATCTTATTGCGCTTTAATGGTTTAATAGCACTTGAATGAATGATAGCGTGATCATATACTGTAGCTCAGCCAAAGGATAACAAAAAAAAAAAACGATAATTGCATTAAATTTTTTTTTTTTTTTTTAATTTATCGCAAAATTAACACGTTAATTTTTACAGGCCTAGTAGTCACAATTTTTTTTTTCTCTAAAAACAGTTTTTTTTAACAGTTTAACTAGTCAACTTAAAAACTTTATTACAATATGATTTAAGTAACATTCTCTTTATTAACAATCTGGTTAAAAAAAACGTTCCAAGTGCATCACACATGAAGGGATCGACATGGTGTTAAATATCTTTGCGGAAAATATGCCTGAAATATGAAGGCAAATGTTGTACAAACTTATCTTAAACACATCCTATATACTCAGAAATAATATAAAATAAGAAAATGCTAAATATTTCTTAGCCAAAAAGTAATAGCAATAAATAACACCAGTAATAGGCTATTATTAACAGCAAATGCTTTGTAAAAACAGACAACAAAAGCAGCTTTCAGTCTGTCACCATCATGCAAACATGAAATATCAAACAGGTTTACAGGTTTTTTGGCGGACATGTTTAGGTGTTGCACTTTGTGTCTCACCCATGAAACGGCATTCTAAAAACACAGCGGTCAAGTAAAAAAAAAAAAGCTTAACTCGCGTTTAATATCTTTGCCTTTTTTTTCCTCATTTCACTGCCTGCGTCTCATTTTTATAACGCAATAACACATTTCTGAATGAACAGCCGCTTAAGAATAGTGATGTGTTCTACGTTCATAGAGCGTCACATGAGAGCGGTTAATCAGGTGCGCCGGCGCCATCATGAGGTCGGATCATTTTCTTCTCCTAATACGGTTATTATTGGTTATCATTGCTGTATTGTCAACATGTCTGATTGTAACGCTCGCTAACATTTTTATTCAAAATCGCGATTTCTCGATTTAAAAAATAATAAAATCGAGGCAAAACATTAAATTCGAATTAATCGAGAAAAATAAATAAATAAATAAATAAATAAAATAAAATAAAAAAAATCGCCCAGCCCCATTTGTAAAGAGCTGTAGTTTTGGGTACAGCCCAGTTCATTCTAGTTCTTGTTGACTTTCAAACATTTGCTAGATCATTACATGTATCTAATACTCATCACTGTATTAAAAGTAGCAGGTGTGTAACAAAGCCTAGTAAAAACCTATGCTGTTAGGCAAGTACAAATACAGGCAACCAACACCTGCAACCCACAAATCAACAGGGAGGAAAACTCATTAGAGCAAAGAAGCTAAAACAGACAACATAAAGACTCATGAGGCTCAGAAAACGTATCCAAATTACTCCTTAATTATTAAAACACTAATAAGTCCCCCATTACTACATTTTAGTGTGTAAATGCAATCTACCTGGACTCCAGCTGCCATGGCAACTTGTTTGAAAGCAGCAAGCCATACAAGCGTCCACTTCCTTTCCTGTTTGGTGTCTCCAAATCAAGGAGAGTGTGAGTGAAAATGTTGAAGTAAGAGTACAAATGAAAAAGTTACAGTCCTAGAGCACAATGTGACTGAACACAACCATATATCCGACAGTTCAGATGGAAGACGCTGTCTGAGGAACAGGCAGTCTCACAACTCAAA